>NC_091950.1:129200459-129432959 GCF_031021105.1 Erythrolamprus reginae
AGACATGCAGATCCAGCAAAGGAACCAGCAGAAAGCTCTCTTTTTAAATAGAGGGCTGCCGGCTGGTTCAACCAATCAGTGCTCTTTGTTTTCCCGCTTCAGAGCAGGGACCTTGGAATAAAGAGTTTCAACTCTTTTCAAACCTTAATAACATAACAGAAACCAATCTCTTTACTCCATAAGACACAAAATTCCTTCCTTCCTTCCTTCCTTCCCTCTTTCTTTCTCTCTCCTTCTCTCCCTCCCTCTTTCTTTCTTTCTTGCTTGCTCGCTCCCTCTCTCTCTCCCTCCTTCCTTCCCTCCCTCTTTCTTTTTTCTTTTTCTTTCTTTCTTTTTTCTCTTTCTTTCTTTCTTTCTTACTTTCTTTCTCTCTCTCCCTCCCCCCTCCCTCCTTCTTTCTTTCTTTCTTTCTTTCTTTCTATCTCTCTCCCTCCCTCCCTCCTTCCTTCCTTCCATCTTTCTCTGCAGGAGGCTTAGATTAATTCCACACACCCCTTATGCATAATTGTACTGAAGAGGAATTGTAAGGAAATGCAACATGGGAGGTTTTACAGAACAGGATCAGTGAGTTATTTGCTACAGCATCTAGAAAATGTAAAGGGTCTTCTCAGGCAAGTGCATGGCATAATAAAGAACCCATGAGTCTTACAACTATTTGTATTGGAGGAACATGATGAAAAATCTTATTGTGCCAAGCTTGGATCCTCTGGTGGCATTACCTCTTCATGCCAGCAGTTTAACTGGAAGCCCTATTTTCAAAAAATTGTTTGTATTTCTAATTAAAAGGTAAAAATTTCATTTCAATGGGCAAATTATCTTTTGTTCCAGCTTGTGTTTAACAAATTGAGCTTAGCCCATAAAGAGAGAAGTTTGGATTGTACATATGCAGCCTTCTGCACATTAGTGATTTGTTTGTTTTGGGGTGCCTGTTATTTATTTGGTTGCAATGACAGATAGTTTGTATGGAATGCAATTAGTAGAAAGGAGATTTGAGTGATTCTGGTTTGGTATAATATAGGAAGCCATTCGTTGTGGTGAACGAACCGCAGTTTATAACAGTGATGGTGAACCTTTTTTGGCTCGGGTGCCAAAAGCAGTGTTTCCCAACCTTGGCGACTTGAAGATATTTGGACTTCAACTCCCAGAATTCCCCAGCCAGCGAATGCTGGCTGGGGAATTCTGGGAGTTGAAGTCCAGATATCTTCAAGTCGCCAAGGTTGGGAAACACTGGCCAAAGGGGTGTGTGCGCATGCACTAGCATGCACACCCACACTCAGAATTGCAGTGCCCTTTCCTGCACATGTGCATGACCCCCATGTTGCCCCCCTATGCACATAATCCTCACTGAATTCTCAAAATGTGGGCCATTTTTCACTGTCTGCAGGCTTCAAGAGTCTTTCCTGAAGCCTGGGGACAGCAAAAATGGCCAAAAAGAATCAGCTGCCCAGTGCACGCATGAGCTGACATAGGGCAACACCTCACATGCCCTCAGATATGGCTCCGTATGACATAGGAAAGACAGCCCCCCCAGCCCCCATCATTATAATCATTATTACAGCAATAAGTATCTGGAGCTAAAAGATTTTAAGGCAGTATATTTGCTTAAACAGCTGCTAGATGATTAGATTGAAACAATCTTCTGATTGTAAAAATATTTGTGGTCTTAAACTGGCCCCACAAACACCAAGTGGCCTTTGAGCCAAGACACATCTTCAGAATTGGATATGTTTCAGTGCAAATCTCAAATCCTGTCTCTTTGATTGTCCCTTGACTCAACCCTGGTATCGCCAGGCATGGGGGAATTGAGACATCCTCCCCCAGGCTTCTATATTTTATGTTTGGTATGTATGTGTTGTATGGTTTTAATTGCTGGGGTTTTAGATATGTTTTATTGTTTTAATATTTGATTTGTTTCACTGTTATATTGTTTCTATTATTGTTGTGAGCTGCCCCAAGTCTTCGGAGAGGGGCGGCATACAAATCTAAATAATAATAATAATAATAATAATAATAATAATAATAATAATAATACAGTTAGCTGCCCTGAGTTGCCTCGAGAAGGGCGGCATAGAAATCTAATTAATAAATAAAATAAATAAAACATGATGTTTTCTAAAGAGAGATGATGGTAAGACAAGGAAGTATTCTAAAAAAGGTTCTTCCAAATCGCAAAGAATATAATATTTGATCTAATCCAGCTGGCAAAATATCAATAAATTCATCTGTACAATTTTCTTAGAATTTGGCTACTGAAGAGAAGAGTTTTCTGCTTATTCTTTTTTGTTTGTTTGTTTGTTTGATTATCGATTTATTGATGGATTTATTGATCGATTAATGCTCTCAGCATTTGCGTGTTACCTGACTGCTGACTGGAATCTTGTTGTTGTTGTTCAGCAAGGCAATTAAAGATGCTGACTGCAAGTTTGCTCAGTTCATATCCAGACTAGTTTTCTTGCATGTTTTTTTTAAAAAAAATAAAGTTCTCTTTCTGATTCATAAGAGAGTCATTCTTGTTGGGGTGTGTGTATGTCTATGTACCCACACTTGTATATCAGACTATACAAATATAGATCCTTAGTAGCGGATGAATTTTATTGGTTGAAAGCTGTATGATTCAGAATGAATGAGATTTCCATTCCGTTTGTCAATAAAAAAAGTTTTTTATCTTTGGGCTATAAAAATGTACAAACGTTTATTTCCTTTCTTATTTCTTTTAAAAAGAAAAGTGGTGGAAGAAAATATGTGTGTGCTCCTCCTTCAGTTTGTAACATAGAGGTTTATGACATGCTGCCATTGTTTATCTTAATCGACAATAATGGCTTAATGATAGGTGCTTGTACACTCAAAGGTACTGAAAGTTCTGGATAAGTCACTTGCAAATAAATCACTTGAAATCCTGCCCATACAGTATAGCTGTGTGGAGGCATATATGACACAAGGTCTACTACACCAAATAGGAAAAAAGCCACCATCATTTGCTACAGAGTTCCTTCTGATGTATCTCTAGCTGTCTTTCCAGATACTGTACTATAAACACAGACTTCAGAGGCTAATCAGAACTGCAGAAAAAACAATTGCTGCCAACCTGCCTTCCATTAAGGACCTGTATGCTGCATGAGTCAAAAAGAGGGCTGTGAAAATATTTACTCACCCCTCGCATCCTGGACCTGTTTCAACTCCTACTCTCAAAACGTCCCTACAGAGCACTGCACACCAAGACAACTAGACACAAGAACAGTTTTTCCTGAACGCCATCACTCTGCTAAACAAATAATTCCCTCAACACTGTCAAACTATTTATTAAGTCTGCACTACTATTACTACTAGTTTTTTCTCATCATTCCTATCACCCATTTCCTCCCACTTATCACTGTATGATTGTAACTTGTTGCTTGTATCCTTAAGATTTTTATTAGTACTGATCGTTTCCTCATTCCTTATTTGACCCCCATGACAATCATTAAGAGTTATATCTCATGATTCTTGACAAATCTTTTCTTTTATGTACACTGAGAGCATATGCACCAAAAACAAATTCCCCGTGTGTCCAATCCCACTTGGCCAATAAAGAATTCCATTCCATTCCATTCTATTCTATTCTACCTTCCCATTAGGAGAAATAAGTTATCTAATTATGCCCTCTTTCATAAAACACATTTACCCACATATATAATCACCCTCCTTAATCCGGAGCCAAGTTATCTATTACAATCATTATTTTTTGCAGCTGTCCAGATAGTATTTCTCTACAAAATAGTTTGATTAATCCTTTAGGAAATGCTACATATGGGGCTGTTTTCTTCAATCATTTTCATTTCCTTGCTTTTATATAATTAGAATATGCCTTCCAATTCTATGATTTATATATTTTTCTTTTTCATGCTATTCTAAAGGTGTTGGATTTCAAAGCATTTGCAAACAATGCCACCAAGATAAAGCATATGCTAATGTGTGTAATGTTCTTACTTAATTCTACAGTTAAATAAGTAAAATTCTCTATTTTTTTATGTTATGTTCACCTGTTGCTTGAAAATAGATTATATTATCCAAAGGCCATTCTTATATAATCCCAAAGAACCAAGTTTCTAACTCAGAGAGACTAGGCCATTTTCAGCTTTATTAATAATAATTTAAAAAAGAAATACTGTACAGCAATGCACTTATGAATTTGTCATGAATGTTTTGGAAAATCTTGGGTCAATCATTCTCTCTCTCTCTCTCCATCTACCTCCCCTCACAGGGCTGATGTTTTGGGGAAAATAGGAGAATGAAGGTGCATATAGTCTCTGCCTTGAATTATTTGTAGAAATAAAAAATGGGACACAAATAATAAAATAAACAAATTAATAAAAAAATCATTTCAAAAATTAAGAATATGGTTATTATTATTATTATTATTATTATTATTATTATTATTATTATTATTAATTGGATTTGCATGCCGCCCCTCTCCGCAGACTCGGGGCGGCTAACAACAGAATAAAAACAGGATGTAAATCCAATACAAAGCAGCTAAAAAAAACCTTAATTCTAAAACCAAACATACATACAAACAAACATACCATGCATAAATTGTAAAGGCTTAGGGGGAAAGAATATCTCAGTTCCCCCATGCCTGACGGCAGAGGTGGGTTTTTAGGAGCTTGCGAAAGGCGAGGAGGGTGGGGGCAGTTCTAATCTCCGGGGGGAGTTGGTTCCAGAGGGTCGGGGCCGCCACAGAGAAGGCTCTTCCCCTGGGCCCCACCAAACGACATTGTTTTGTTGACGGGACCCGGAGAAGGCCAACTCTGTGGGACCTAACTGGTTGCTGGGATTCGTGCGGCAGAAGGTGGTCTCGTAGATAGCCTGGTCTGGTGCCATGAAGGGCTTTATAGGTGATGACCAACACTTTGAATTGTGACCGGAAATTGATCGGTAACCAATGCAGACTGCGGAGTGCTGGTGTTACATGGGCATTTCTGGGAAAGCCCATTATTGCTCTCGCAGCTGCATTCTGCACGATCTGAAGTTTCCAACACTTTTCAGAGGTAGCCCCATGTAGGTTCAACATTTCAGAATAGATCTTCCATCAGTTAGAAGGTCATATTATGACTGCTCCCACAGCGAACTTCATTTATGATTCTACAAAATCAGAATCTCATGCGCATTTTTATTACCAGTAAAATAATATGTAGCAAGGATGTTCTGCTGGGCTGTGGACTTGGTTTAATAAATTAGAAATGTTTGCCTAAAATATTGTGGAAGTGCCTGAATTGATGACCAACTTTATAGTCAGACAACCAGTACAGGTAGATTGCCTGCAAATGGTAACAAAACAGATGTAACCACAGCTCTGTTTTGAATTGGTCAAGACAAACTCCAAACATAGTGGGGATTCCTACATTGTAGCAGAGAAGAGCCTAGACAGCCTCAAGAAGCATGCCATGACTATTAGTTCCTAAGCATCCATTTGAATGAATTGTATGATAGGTCTTGCAATATTTTGCCCTTGGGACCAGTCTAGTGTCTCACAATTTTGGAAAAGATTTGTTGGAATTGGTTAGAGTAGAAATAGAGTTCAGTCAAAACTGAATGTGCACTTCCATATAATTGTACTGGTCTGTATGTCTCTACATGGGTGTCATTCAAAACCATGTTTGACTAAACATGGTAAATTGTATTCCCATATAAATAAGATTAGAATTGCAAATATAGAGAATAACACACATTGTTTTATACTAGTCCAAAGAAGGTTTTGGGAAATAAGGCCAGGATTGCCTAAGCATACATTGAAGGTCAGGACCTTGGACAGATCTTAGATCCCTACAGTAAATTGAAGTTCAAGGCCAATGCACTTCAGGGACCTGGATAGCAATCCTGAAAAAAAGAATAAGTGGCACCAGCACTGGCTTGTTACAATTAGTAAAGTTTATAGGTATACTTTAATTTATTGGTATCTGATAGGCAATGGTTTTTCAATGCTTCATTAGCAGCTTGTAGGGTGAAGATTTAGGGTTCTGACCATTCAGTCCATGGATATTCCATATTTCACTTGATTATCTTAAGTGAATAATCAAAGCTTTCCAAACAGTAGAGAGATGAAACATCATTCCAAATCTAAATATTCAATGCCAGTTTTCAAAAACTGGGGACTCGGACATGAACTGAATGCTAGGAAATGTTCTACTTCCATTTCTGTGCCATCAGAGGATGCATGATTCAGACTATGGCATCAAGTTGAGAAAATTAATTCCAGAGCATCCATTATCTGCAGATTGGTTTCGATTTTAAATCTTTTAAACCCAATCCCAGGAACCAAACTATACTTAAATTAGACTTGGCTTGGAATTGGCGGATTCTGTATCAGGCAAGATCAAGAAGTAGGAAACAACTGCAGGCAAATCCCTCAGAAAATTAATGCTTCTGCTCTTCTTGCCATGAGGCCTTGAAGGGTTAAATATTTCACAATGGCTCATAAGAACTAAAGTGGTGACATCGGTGTGTGTACGTTTACATTGCTTTCTTCTTCTTCTTCTTCTTCTTTTTAAAAATGAAGCCTCCGGCTATGTATCCAAACACTTAGTATAATGGAAACGCCCAATTGAATGCAGATTCTTTTATCCAGCTTGCTGGAGGGCATTCTCTGTGTGCTGGAATGTTAGGTGTGGGCCCACGTGGAGGTCAGTAACCTTGCATTCCAAGGACTTCGGTAAATACCTGACGCAAAATAAAAATCTGCCAAAAGAAGAGATCGTTCTTCAGAGTAAGAGAAGCTCTGAAAATAGATGGGCTTCACTGATTGAGAGAGAGGGAGATGATGACAGAGGACAAATCTGCTAATCTATTGTGGATCTCATTCAAACAAGTTGCATCATTGTGATAATAATTTGTCTGGACTTAGGTCTGATTGAAAGCTCTGATGACCTTAGTAGAGCTTGCTGTTGTTCATAAGTGTCGCAAAATATGAGCGACTCAAAAGTTTCCCAAACAAATGCTTTCATGAGGTTGACAACCTGAGTTGGGATGGGACAAGGTAAGAGTAGAATTTGAGACCAAGCTATAAAGAATAAATTAGAATCACTTTATAGAAACATAGAAACGTAGAAGACTGATGGCAGAAAAAGACCTCATGGTCCATCTAGTCTGCCCTTATACTATTTCCTGTGTTTTATCTTAGGATGGATATATGTTTATCCCAGGCATGTTTAAATTCAGTTACTGTGGATTTACCAACCACGTCTGCTGGAAGTTTGTTCCAAGGATCTACTACTCTTTCAGTGAAATAATATTTCCTCACGTTGCTTTTGATCTTTTCCCCAACTAACTTCAGATTGTGTCCCCTTGTTCTTGTGTTCACTTTCCTATTAAAAACACTTCCCTCCTGAACCTTATTTAACCCTTTAACATATTTAAATGTTTCGATCATGTCCCCCCTTTTCCTTCTGTCCTCCAGACTATACAGATTGAGTTCATTAAGTCTTTCCTGATACGTTTTATGCTTAAGACCTTCCACCATTCTTGTGAACACAGTATTCCAAATGTGGTCAGTTCTGGAGACCTCACCTACAAAAAGATATTGACAAGATTGAACGGGTCCAAAGACGGGCTACAAGAATGGTGGAAGGTCTTAAGCATAAGATCAAAAGCAACTTAATATGTAAATAGATATATTGCTCTTGAGTTAAAATGGTATATACAAAATATGCCCCCATTTTGGTGGAGGGGTATGAATGTTGTCTGATGGCGGGCATAAAAATACTGAGCACATTGTTATATGTGGTGTGTATGTTCTATTGATATTATAAAATCAATAAAAATATTTTTTTTTAAACGACAACAACCAAGTGAGCATATTATTACAAGGTCATCTTAAAACTAAGATTGTGACCCTGTACTCACATGCCTCAACATGAATTACTGGGTGTAGTAGTAATAGCATTGTCTGTAGGGTAACTTAAGCACACAAGAGATGAGATAATATAAACCTGTTCCAGATACAAGAGCACACAATCGATACAAACTTAATGTAAACCACTGCAAACTCGACTGCAGAAAATTCAACTTCAGCAACAGAGTCATTAAGGTCTGGAATTCACAACCCGACTATGTGGTTTCTTCCCCAAACTCCAAAAACTTTAACCTTAGACTGTCTACCATTCCTAAGAGGTCTGTAAGGGTTGTGTATAAGTACACCACTGTGCCTACCATCCCTGTCTTACTGTCCTATTGATCTGTACTTACTTTGCATATGTTTATGTTTATTCCTGCTATCTTGACAAACAAATAAGTAAAATAAAGAAATATTTCATCCCTGCACTGCAGCTAAATATGTTACTGCAGCATCTAACTAATGTGGAGTGATGCTGAAAGACTAAATAGCATTGGGCCTGGCTAGTATTTGGATAAAGAATACCAGGAAATATCAGTGTTGTTGGTTTGGATGGATAGGGGGAGGATGAGTATTTGGAAAAAGACAGCAGCAAATTTCTTGCTAAGAAAACTACAAAGATATGTCTATGAAAGCTTGACAGCCTGATCTGTTTATAGAAAATCATTTTTTGTTCTTTGATTCCTTTTCCTCTATTCCAAATATCTGCTCCCTGTTAGGATCTCTCTCTCTCTCCCTCTTTTGGTCAGTCTTAAATTTGATGTTTTCACGGATTAATTATTAATGGACATACTGCATTTATCTGATTATCACTTCCTAATATAATTTTCATTATTTCAGAGCTTGCATCAGTAACAAAGGTAGTCCTCAACTTACAACTGCAATAGAGCCCAAAATTTATGTTGATAAGTTAGAAATGTATTGAGTAAATTTTGCCCCATTTTACAACTTTTCTTGCCACAATTTTTAAGTGAATCACAGTTGTTGTTAAATTAGAAACATGGCTGGTCATTAAGTGAATTGGGTTTCCCCATTGACTTTGCCTGTCAGATGGTTGCAAAAGGGGATAATAAATGACAATTGCAGTCAGTTGTCAAGCATCCAAATGTAAATCCCATGACCAACAGTCATAAGTGTGAAAAATGGTCATAAGTCACTTTTTTCAGTGCCGTTGTAACTTTGAATGTTCACTAACTGAACTGTCGTAAGTTGAGGACTACCTGTAATTGTTTATACAAGGATAAGTCTGGAAATTAGTTATAGGGATGTTAATTTTCAGACAGAGGAGGAAACAAATGCAAGTTCAAATTTTACAAAGTAATAATAAGAATTTCGACATGGCTATTTGAAAGACAAGTGTTCTCATCATATTGGCTCTTTTCACATGTAAGCAAGCCTTGCAATTTCTTTGGCTCCTTGCCTCAGTAATCTTATTTGGTTCCAGAAACAAAACAAAGCACACGCTAGATGTTTGGATGGTTTCCAGGAATGGGAATAAATTTCCAAGAACTGCAGAGGGATCAGAGCCCAATTACTTACAGTATATGCTTCCTTTAGTTATGCTCCCATGGAGCTGCAAATGCAAACACATAATTCCCAAGTCATTGTCCAACTGCTAACACCTGAAGATACCTGCAAATTGATTAGCTGAGCCAACTCCAGGGGAGGAAAAAAATGATCCAGTCCAATCCTAACACCTACTCTTCTGAAAGATCTCTGTGTTAAAAGATACTTTGGGCATCTTTCTGACTCTATACTTTAATTTATATTTTGGTAACTATTTCCTTCAAAAAAATCCACATTTTTCATTTAAGCTTAATTTTTTATAAAGTTTATTACATTTTACACATTAAAAACTTCTTGTATGCATTTCTCCCAATCCTGGAATATCAACTTTTATTTACATTGTTTCCATATGTATTTTCCAATCTTATTTCATTACATTACACATACTCTATATACATATTTACATTTGTATATATGTTTCTATATCTATATTTTTACATACATACATACATATATTACTATTTCCTACCCTGTTTTCCCCAAAATAAGACATCCCTTGATAATGCCCAATTGAAATAAGGCCAAGCTCTTATTTCAAGTTTCAAAAAAATATAAGACAGAGCCTTATTTTCTGGGAAACGCAGTATTACATATCAATTATTTTTCCTATTCTCCTAACCAAAAGTACCATTTTTATTATACCATATAGAATTCTTTTTCATTTTTGTCTTGTAATTCTAGAGTTAGTTTGTTCATCTGTACACAGCTCATAACTATTTAAGTTATTATATTATCCAGAGGGCTACAATCTGCTTTCCATTGCTGAGTCTTGCTGCTGTTAGTACTGTATATGGATAATGATATATTGGATTTCTTTTGCATATGTTCTTTTTATTATTCTTAACAAATATATTTAAGGTTTAAATTCAATTTGTTGGCCTATTATTTCTTATATTCAAATTCTTATTTTATTCCAGTATTTTTTGGCTACTGGGCAATGATAGTTCTTGTTCAGATTCCCTTTCCTTTGACTTCTTCCTGGCTTCTACTTTCCACTTCCTTCTTACTATTTTACTCGTCTTCTGTTTCTATACATTGATCCAAATATTATCATGCTTTTTCTAGGTTATCAATCCCCCCCCTTGCCATGTTATTAACATTCCTTCTGGTGATAGCCATCTAAATAGGACATTGTGTTTGTTAAGTTGCCTTGTCTTGGTAGTCTCTCCTGTGTTCCCTTACCCATCTTGGAATTTGTTTAAGTACCTATATCTCTTTTCCTTCGTATGTCAAAGTTTCCTCCCTAGTTATTTTATATACATCATCTCATTTATAGTTTGATAGTTTAATTCTATAAGTACTCTGGAACCTCTTTTCCAGAACAGATTTTTGTTTTGTTTTTTAAATTGCTTCACTGAAATTCAGCCCTTTTAAAATACTAGCATGTTTGTTCAGAAGTCTCATTTTCAAACTACTTTGAAGTTTGCCTAACCTTCGCTCCTTCCTTTTCTGTAATGAAAAATGAACCTCCAATTGGCTTAGCCCCCAACCTTTATTCTCTGATTATTTTTTTAGTCCCTGAGATGCTCCATTTCTTTTCCTAAACCATGTTTTTACCAATTTAGCATTAGCATTTAGACTTATATACCACTTCACAGTGCTTTACAGTCCTCACTAAATGGTTTACAGAGAGACAGTATATTGGATCCTCATTTTACCGACTTTGGAAGGATAGAAGGCTGAGTCAACTTTGAGCCTACTGAGATTCGATCTGCCAAACTGCTGGCAGCTGGTGATCAGCAGAAGTAGCTTGCAGTACTGCACTCTAACCACTGCACCATCGAGGCTCTATATTTATTTAAAGGAAAACTATTTGCCTTGCAGATTGAGAAAGAAAGTTTTGCCATCTGATGAAGTGCTTGCTGTATGCAAACCTTGACTCCTTAAATAGCAAGGTCTCTGCTTCCAGTGTTGGTGGCTTGAAAGAAGAGCTACGCTAAAGATGACTTCCTGTTTCAGGAACCAGCTGTGGCTCAATGCTATCTAGAATAAGTCAGATCCGTCTGGATTTAGACAGTATATGGCAGAGGTGGGTTCCTACTGGTGTGGTCTACTGTGGTAGTCCAATGGTGGCCTGCCGATTGCGCAATTTGCATGCGATGGCTTCGGTGTTGTCTTTGCGTGTGTGGCGCCATTCTCTTTGCCCTAATTTTTGTCTCTTTTTTTTTGTTCTCTGAGCATGCACAAAAGGAAAATTGCCCCTCTGTGCATGCACTGAAGCAAAATTGTGCAACGGGATGCTTTCATGCAGGTGATTTTCAACAATTTTTTGCTCTCTGAGCATGCGCAGAAGGAAAACCATCCCTCTGCGCACACGCTGAAGCAAAATTGTGCAATGGGACGCTTGCCTGCGGGTGATTTTCACCAATTTTTTGCTCTCCGAGCATGCACAGAAAGAAAACCATCACTCCATGCATGAACAGAAGCAAAATCGCATGTGCACGGGAAAAATTCACAATGCGCATGCGGTGCACCGGTAGGAAAGTAAGAAGAACCCACCCTTAGTGTAAGGTTGTAATGGCGAACCTCTTTTGGCTCGGGTGCCCACAGTCACAATGCAGTGCCCTCCTCCCACACATCACACACACCCTGTGCTACCCCACATACATGTGCACTGCCCCCTGCACATCCACATGTATCTCACTGTAGCCTGCTGGGCTGTTTTTTGTCATTTTGGGAGGCTTTCCTAAAGCCTGGGGAAGAGTGAAGGCAGACAAAAAGAAGGGCAAAAATGAACTGGCCAGTGCGTGCATGCATGCTGGAGCCGACACAGGGCCTCACATGCCCTCAGATATGGAGCCATGTGCCACCTGTGCCACGGGTGCCATAGGTTCGCCATCATTCGCAGGAGAAGTCTTGTGATCTGCATAAAGAAAGAAGGGATTAAGTATTTTGCAGAATATGAACAAGGGAGACCCATTTTAGCTCTCATGTCAACATATGAATTGCTATTTCTACACACTGATGATACCGCACTACAACCTGAGAGATGATCTCTATCAGTATTTGCCCACCTCACCACGTCAGATAGAGTCAGAATTCCCAGGCCTCTTCTCTTAAATATAATGGCACAGAAGTTAGAATGCAGTATTGCAGCTCTAGCTCTGCCCACAGCCTAGTGTTCAATCCTGTCAGGCTCAAGGTGGATTCAGCTTTCCATCCTTCCAAGGTTGATGAAATGAGGGCCGTTGTAAATTGCCCAGAGAGTGTTGTAAAGCACTGTGGAGCAATATATAAGTCTTAATGTTATTGCTAAATATTGTCATTTAGTGGACCTAAGAAGCATTTAATTGTTGTGAACTGCTCAAATTGTGCTCTGAGACAACTTTACAAATTTTGTAAACAAGAAAACAAACCTTACGAGGGCCCATATCAAGAAAATAAAGAAATTTGGTGGGGAATAAATGGAATTTTTAACCCTATATTTATTTATTTATTAGATTTGGATGCCGCCCCTCTCCGAGGACACGGAGCAGCATATATGCACTGTGTGTATATATGTGCAACAACAGACAAGGAAATAATGGTAACACAATTGCTGTTATCAACATTACATGTATATACAAAGAGATGGGACTTTGATTCGATTGTCACAAAGTGGCATCTTGTCTTTTTTTGAGGACCCTTTTGTAGTTGATGCTGGTGAGACCACATTTGGAATACTGTGTTCAGTTCTGTAGACCTCACCTACAAAAAGATATTGACAAAATTGAACGGGTCCAAAGACGGGCTACAAGAATGGTGGAAGGTCTTAAGCATAAAACGTATCAGGAAAGACTTAATGAACTCAATCTGTATAGTCTGGAAGACAGAAAGAAAAGGGGGGACATGATCGAAACATTTAAATATATTAAAGGGTTAAATAAGGTTCAGGAGGGAAGTATTTTTAATAGGCAAGTGAACACAAGAACAAGGGGACACAATCTGAAGTTAGTTGGGTGAAAGATCAAAAGCAACATGAGAAAATATTATTTTACTGAAAGAGTAGTAGATCCTTGGAAAAAACTTCCAGCAGACGTGGTTGGTAAATCCACAGTAAATGAATTTAAACATGCCTGGGATAAACATATATCCATCCTAAGATAAAATACAGGAAATAGTATAAGGGCAAACTAGATGGACCATGAGGTCTTTTTCTGCCGTTAGTCTTCTATGTTTCTATGTTTCTATGCCTTGAAGTCCAAATTTTTCTCAATAGGGGAAGAATCTTCTCTGTGGGGGCCCTGGCCCTCTGGAATCAACTCCCCCCGTAGATTAGAACTGCTCCCACCCTCCTTGTCTTCCGTAAACTACTTAAGACCCACATATACCACCAGGCATGGGGGATTTGAGACATCTTTCCCCCAGGCTTATTATAATTTGGTATGTATGTGCTGTTTGGTTTTTAATTATGATAGAGTTTTTAGTTTTTTAATATTAGATTTGTGCCATTATAATATTGTTTTTATCGTTGTTGTGAGCCACCCCGAGTCTTCGGAGAGGGGCGGCATACAAATCTAATAAATAATAATAATAATAATAATAATAATAATAATAATAATAATAATTATTATTATTATTATTATTTCTAGAATAATAAATTATATGCACAGGACAGTTTTCATAAAAAACCTTGACCTATACTGTATATCTATTGTCACATGATTATTTCCGAGGCTATCCTAAATTTCTCTTCATTGTTGTCAACTACTGAAATTTATAGCAATAGCAATAGCATTTAGACATATACCGCTTCACAGGGCTTTACAGCCCTCTCTAAGTGGCTTAAAGAGAGTCAGCATATTGCCCCCAACAATCTCAGTCCTCATTTTACCGACCTTGGAAGGATGGAAGGCTGAGTCAACCTTGAGCCTATTGAGATTCGATCTGCCAAACTGCTGGGAACCGGTGATCAACAGAAGTAGCTTGCAGTACTATTGAATTGATGCCTTTTCAGAACATAATATCAGCTTTTAAATTGGAAGGATATAAAATAACCATAAAATAATAGGGTTATCCATTGGCTTTGCTTCACTCATATATCTAAAGTTGAGGAGAAATTCATACAAGTCTTCTGATTGACCTGAAGTTGTCCCTCTAAATAAATACTTATTTAAGCTTGCTATATTTGGGCATGTTAATTTGATAGTTTCAGGATGATTATTATCTCATTAAATGTCTTCCAGAAAAACATTCAGGTATCTCAAACAATAATCACAGAATATTTCCCATGTAGCCAAAGTCTTTCTTATTAAGACAAATAACAGAGGGAAAAAAACAAGAGAGATGCTGATACCTTTTCACTAGTTTATGATAAATAAGAGCTTTTCAGTTTCACAGAGCTCTAATGCTAGGAAATGAAGAACATAAAAGCTATCTCACTATCATTACCCATTTGTCCAAGTCAACAAATTCACTGCCTCTCATTATCCCATGCCTGTATGATTGTTTTTTCTGAGTCACTACTGTGCTGAACCAACATCCTTGTGCCTTTAGAGGTTCTGCCATGGGCATTTTTCATATACATTCAGAGCTCTAGACAAATAGGCATTTCAATTAGTTTCACTTCACAGTTTCAGTTGGAAGGATTATTCCCTTTCGTGCATGTTCTGAATTGCTTTCTGCACAACCGCTAAAAACTTACTTGCTGGATGAACTGGCACACATGCTCTCACATATTTATTATTTAAAAATCAGAGCCAGGCAAATATGATTTAGAATATCCTTCACCTATTCACTTAAAAAAACCCCTAAACCCACGGACTACTACTACTACTACTACTGCTACTGCTACTGCTACTTCTTCTTCTTCTTCTTCTTCTTCTTCTTCTTCTTCTTCTTCTTCTTCTTCTTCTTCTTCTTCTTCTTCTTCTTCTTCTTCTTCTTCTTCTTCTTCTGATCTTGGGAGCATGAAAAGCCGAGTCAACCTTGTTAGCAATCAGTAGTCATCAGAAATAGCCTGCAATACTGCATGCAAATCACTGCACCACCAAGGCTCTTAAATAGAGTTTAACACTACTTATAATTGTCTAACAACTTCTGTCATGCTCATGCAGTGGTAAGAGATAGTGGGAGATGCAAAAATCTGAAAGCCCAGGTGTCTCCAAATCTCTGCATTAGGACCATTGACTCCTTTTCTATGATAGCACAGGTTGAAACGGTGACTTTTGTTTTATTGTTTTGTATTTCAATTTTGGATGAGATGAAGGGGTATAGCAAATAGTTCCTGTGGTGTTATTTCAATTACAAATTATGTGCTATGATTTTAAAACTATGAAATTTACTCAAATGTAAGTCTGAAATACTTATATCTTTCTTTTACTTTCGATTATAATATCAAATGAAGACATATAATAACATAATTGCAATAAATAAAACCATGAATCAATCAGTGTGTGTGTATGTGTGGGTGTATGTATGCGTATTGGGTAGTCCCACAATATCACTTCAAACTTTTATTCTTTATGCTTAGTCCTAAACTATAGAAAAGACACTCTAGAATTCTTTTGGAAACACATGCACACATTTACATGTATTTCCTCAATCTAAATCCAATATGTGGAACAATAGAGTGACATGTGGTTGCCTTACTGCCTATGTTTGTATTAAGGATTAGTGTATGTTAAGGATTGATTGAAATCATTTATGCAGAGAACTTCATGTATATACATGATTAATACACCAAGGAAGGATCACTGTTTGTCTTATATTTAGAAATGCCTACTTAGTATGTAAAAGTTATTTCACAGGTTGTTGTTTCAATGGCATCTCCTCACATTGCTGGCTAGGACTCCTGTCTGAAATTGCATATATGGTGTATATATAAAGAGAGATTTGATTCAGAGAAAGGTAATTTTATGTTTCACGTGGGATTGTCTAGGATGGAGCAAAACTCTGGTTGTCTGTTGTCTGAAGAATCGTTTCTCTAGAATTTAATTTGCATAAAGCTCATGCATACACCCAAGACTTAGCTCACATTAAAACCTTCTCATCTTTGTGCCAGAGGAAACTACTCCTTTCTTCCTCCTCCTCCTCTTCCTTACTTGTCTCCACACTTTAAATACCCATTACTTGAATTGTCTGGCTTACTGACAGACTGTACCAACATCTCATTTGACCTGATGACCAACTTTCCCCAACACTTCCCAGAATGCAAAGAGAAAGGGACAATTGGAGTAAATTCCCCCCCCCCTCTCTGCTGGATAATTACTGCTCAGTTTTCTGTATGAGGGTATTTGTGTTGTCTTGATATATTTAAGGAAGCAATATACTGTACCATGTAAGGGAGAAACTAATTTAGGAAATGCACCAGATTAACAATTAGCTAGAAATGACTACTTATATTTTTTAAAGGACCTTCTGATTTTTTTCCTACTGTTTTATGCTACATCATTATGTTGAATTAGAAGTCTAGTTTTGATTAAAGGACTTTGTTTTCATCTAAAGTCACCATGGGAAGTTCTTAGTTACCTGAAAACATTCAGATCTGCCCAGTGATGGGTTACCAAATATTTTACTACCACACTGTGGGCGTGGCTTATGCATTTTGTTTCAACATCTTTCAGTGCAAATTGGGTGCACTGGGGTGGAGCTCCAAATTTTGCTACCGGAACTGCGTTCCTGACCATAGGAGCCCATCACTGGATCTGCCTCTCCCACCCCTCTCCTCACAAGCCAGCATGTTCTTGAATGATCAGAAGAAGGTGTCATGTCAAACTCATGAAAAAATGGGGGAAAGTGCGCCTTCCATATACCCTACATTGCCAAGAAGGTGAGAGAGGTGTACTTTGTACCATTAAAAATATATTGACTCTAAACTCATGTGGTGTTTGCAGTTTCCTACTTGCTTTTTTCCATGAAATCTGTCGATAAGCTTATGAATTATGGTTTTATAAGTTTTAGAAATTTTTGTTTAGTCATTTCTGTCCCTCTTGGTGAAATTATGTAAAGGATAAAGGACCAAAATGATATGATTGATTTGAAACTGGGATTAAGGTTTCTGTTCGATGGTGAACTCAGTGGATGGTTTTGGACAAGTAATCTCTTTGAAGACCTCATTCCTTTTATGTAAAATGACTACTATGGATTTGGTGATTTCAGTATTTGATAGTGGTGTGCAGCAGCTGCCAAAAAACCCAACACAGTTCTAGGCTGCATGAACAGAGGGATAGAATCAAGATCACGTGAAGTGTTAATACCACTTGGTAAGGCCACACTTGAAATATTGCATTCAGTTTTGGTCACTGTTGTGGTTGGCTCTGGCCCAGCTCCTGCCCCAAGGAATGTGGAGGTGGATGCAGGGGAAACATCAACATGTCATAGGCCTGTTTTATTGCTGACAGAGTCAGGTAGTGCAGTTTCCTTGGATGAAGAGGAAGGTGGGGGTGACTTGGAAGAGGGGGGCTTGGCACACAGCCCAGGAAGCCAATCTCCATTATCTTCAGTCAATTCGGATGAGGAAGTGTTAGACCCACGCAGGTGCAGAATTATGCATAGAAGAGACCAATTGAAGAAATATTACAGGAGATAAGAGAGGCCACCTGTGTTTGGGTGGGGCTCCAGCAATTAGAGCTGCTGATATAAATAGCAGCGTGCTGGCTTGGCCGTTGTGGAAGATTATCTGATCGTTGTTTCTTCAGGACCGTGCCTTGCTGTTTCCGGACTTTGTTGATTTTTCACGACTTTGAAACCAAAGCAGAGCAAAGTGTGTGTGTCTCACTTCATGGAAGAAGGAGGGCTGTGATGTTTCTTCACAGCTGCTAGCTAAGTACTTAAGGACTGATTAAGAGGATTGTACAGCCTACAAGGTTGTTTTGGGATGAGTGCTCTTTGCAATACAAAAAGGGTGCTTTGTTTCTTTTGAATTTTGTGATAAAGAACATTATTTTTGAACTTTCAAGTGTGTGTGTGTCTGAAATTTTTATCCTTGAATTTTCGGGAGACTCATACCATAGAGCACGGCAGAACAGTCACCATGATGTAAAAGTGGTATGAAGACTCAAAGGCTTGTTGCACATACCAAATAAATGTTTGGCAGTACAAGTCATTTTCTCTCAGCGCAATTCAAAGCACAATACATTTAGAAGACATTGCAAAATGAGTCACTTCACTTCATGAGTCACTTTGAGAATGCTTGGAGCCAAGTTTTGGAACATTCCAGGCCAATCCAAGTCTTCATAATGGGAAAACTGGATCTGAAGATAGTTCCACCCTGTCAGTGGTGCATCCCCCCCCCACTCCCTGGTACACATATGTGTATGTACACACACACACACAAACCATGCATGCTTCAGCCTTTTGTTATTTCCTCCAGAAAGTGGTGGAACAGGATTACTCAATTAATATATATGTATTTTGGCAAAAGGCCAGAATCCAACTGATGGCTGCACCCAACCTTTCTTTGCTCATACCCTGTTTATGCCTCCCCCATCTCCCAGTCTTCTTTGACATAGCATTCTTTCTCTCCTTCCAAACTAATTTTCACCAGTCACTGCTCTGATGCTCTCCTGCTCTGACATGCTTGGGAGTTTCAGTACAATTTCTATGGCAGGTTGTGTCATGTCCTCTCATGCTAGCTGCTTTTCTCAGGTTTGGTGGACGTGTCCAAATACTTGGCCTGGAGCAAGGCTCTCCACTCACTCTTAGTCATTTACCACATCTCTCTTTCTTGCCAGGCAAGGAAATCTATAGCCTGGGAGGAGCTGCCACTGGGACTTTGTGTTGGAGACCTGCTGATATCAATAGCCAGCATGCTGCGGCTTGAAATTCAGACCCTTGACTTTTTTGCTCCAGGATGTAGCTGTTCTATTTCTGGAAGATCCAGTCAATGGGTTTCCCCTGCAATGCAGAAAAAGTACAGTTAACCAATATTTCCTTGTCTTTCTTCACGATACCAGTGCCTGGGCCACATTGAGTGAGTGATGGGAAATATATTGGGCTGTATAGAAAATATCTAATATAGTCAATGTATATAAAATAACAAATTTCCTTAATTTTTTTACTACACTATCTTGTGGAGCTGCATTACTAGCTGTCCACAGCAAAAGAAAAAGTCTATGAGATTCTACATGGACATATCTATCCTCAAATCAAAGTTACAATCAGGACTCCATTGGTTACTTTTAATTTTGCATAGGGTGTGGCCTCAGATATTGATTGGGCAGCTTAGGGAACAAATAAAAGGAACTAGGATATGGAGAGCAGGGAGAGGTTTCAGGGAAAATTTGCATACAATAACAGAATCCTTTGGAAATTGCACATATAATCTGAATAAACTGTTACAGTAAAGTAAAGTAAAGCTATACTCGCACTTAACAACGAACTAAAGGGTCACCATCAGTGAACTGTTGGACAATATTACTCGGTTTGTCATGTAGATGGTTGAGGGGTTCAGGGTGGGGAATTTGTAGTGGGTGGGACATTTTATTCTATTTTGTTAAATTCTATTTTTAAATTTACCTATTCTGATTTTATGTATGGTGGTACTGGTCTCTGGGTATCACACGACTTTCGTTGCCAATGACAATTCATTGTTTTGACAATGACAATAATGTTATTATTTTTATTTTTATTTTTATTTTTATTTTTATTTTTATTTTTATTTTTATTTTTATTTTTATTTTTATTTTTATTTTTATTTATTTTTATTTTTATTTATTTTTATTTATTTTTTTTATTTTTATTTTTATTTTTATTTTTATTTTTATTTTTATTTTTATTTTTATTTTTATTTTTATTTTTATTTTTATTTTTATTTTTATTTTTATTTTTATTTTTATTTTTATTTTTATTTTTATTTTTATTTTTATTTTTATTTTTATTTTTATTTTTATTTTTATTTTTATTTTTATTTTTATTTTTATTTTTATTTTTATTTTTATTTTTATTTTTATTTTTATTTTTATTTTTATTTTTATTTTTATTTTTATTTTTATTTTTATTTTTATTTTTATTTTTATTTATTTTTATTTTTATTTTTATTTTTATTTTTATTTTTATTTTTATTTTTATTTTTATTTTTATTTTTATTTTTATTTTTATTTTTATTTTTATTTTTATTTTTATTTTTATTTTTATTTTTATTTTTATTTTTATTTTTATTTTTATTTTTATTTATTTTTATTTATTTATATTTTTATTTTTATTTTTATTTTTATTTTTATTTTTATTTTTATTTTTATTTTTATTTTTATTTTTATTTTTATTTTTATTTTTATTTTTATTTTTATTTTTATTTTTATTTTTATTTTTATTTTTATTTTTATTTTTATTTTTATTTTTATTTTTATTTTTATTTTTATTTTTATTTTTATTTTTATTTTTATTTTTTTTTATTTTTATTTATTTTTATTTTTATTTTTATTTATTTTTATTTTTATTTTTATTTTTATTTTTATTTTTATTTTTATTTTTATTTTTATTTTTATTTTTATTTTTATTTTTATTTTTATTTTTATTTTTATTTTTATTTTTATTTTTATTTTTATTTTTATTTTTATTTTTATTTTTATTTTTATTTTTATTTTTATTTTTATTTTTATTTTTATTTTTATTTTTATTTTTATTTTTATTTTTATTTTTATTTTTATTTTTATTTTTATTTTTATTTTTATTTTTATTTTTATTTTTATTTTTATTTTTATTTTTATTTTTATTTTTATTTTTATTTTTATTTTTATTTTTATTTTTATTTTTATTTTTATTTTTATTTTTATTTTTATTTTTATTTTTATTTTTATTTTTATTTTTATTTTTATTTTTATTTTTATTTTTATTTTTATTTTTATTTTTATTTTTATTTTTATTTTTATTAATGAAAAAGAATCTAATCGTGGTAGATGCAAATGAATATTTGTAGTCTTGTTTGGAGACAATAGTCTTACTCTTATCAGAATGGGTGACTAAAAAGCATCGCGAAAGCTACAGTATGGAAGAAGATTGTCACGTAAACCTTAACTAAGAAATGACATAAAACTTAAGTGCAGAGCTCACAATTTGTATGGGAGAGCTGTTCTCATAGAAAATAAGCATCTGTCCCCAGCTTGTAGTATGAAGACCATTAGGGATCTAAAGATAATCACTCTTGCTCGTGATTACTTAAAATTTAGTTGGTTCATACACATTGAGCCAGCAATGTGCAGCGGCAGCTAAAAAAGCCAACAGAATCTTGAGCTGCCTCAACAGAGGGATACAATCTAGGACTAAGGAGGTGCTAGTACCACTTTATCATGCCCTAGTCAGACCACACCTGGAATACTGCATTCAATTTTGGGCTCCACACTACAAAAAAGACATTGAAACCCTGGAGAAAGTACTGAAGAGGGCAACCAGAATGATAAAGGGACTGGAAACTAAAACACATGAAGAGAGATTGCAAGAAATGAGCATGAATAATCTAGTGAAGAGGAAGTCCAGGGGGACATGATAGCACTCTACAAATACTTGAGGGGATGCCACAGTGAGGAGGGGGTCACTCTGTTTTCCAAAGCACCAGAGAGCCAGACAAGGAGCCCCGAGTCTTCGGAGAGGGGCGGCATACAAATCCAAATAATAAATAAATAAATAAACGGATGGAAGCTGACTAAGAAGAGATTCAATCTAGAAATAAGGAAGAACTTTCTGATGGTGAGAGTGATCAACCAGTGGAATGGCCTGCCAATCGAGGTTGTGAATGCTCCAATACTTCAGGAAGAAACTGGACTGCCATATGTCTTTGATGGTATAGGGCAGTGATGGCAAACCATTTTTTCCTCAGGTGTCAAAAGAGTGTGTGCGTGCACTATTGAGTGCCCACAGCCATAATTTAATGCCTGGGGAAGGTGAAAACAGCTCCTCCTGCCCCTCGGAGGCACTCTGGAGGAAAGAAACAGCCTGTTTCCCAACTTCTGGTGGGCCCAGTAGGCTCATGTTTCACCCTCCCCAGGCTCCAAAGGCTTCCCTGGAGCTGGGCGAGGGTAAAAACGCCCTCCCCCATCCCCCCGGAAGCTCTCTGAAAGCCAAAAATACCCTCCCAGAGCCTCTGTGTGAGCCAAAAATCAGCTAGCCGGCACACACATGCATGTAGGAGCTGAGCTAAGGTAATGGTTTGTGTGCCAGAAGATATGGCTCTGGTTGCCACCTGTGGCACCCGTGCCATAGGTTCTCCACCACTGGTATATGGTCTCCTGCACCAGCAGGAGATTGGACTAGAAGACACAGGGTCCCTTCCAACACAAACTATAAATAAACAAACAAGCAAATAAAAGTTAAGACTGAGATAAATATTATTCTTTGAAATCTTTCTACTTAAACAGTAGGTTATGAAAAACTCTTGAACTTTCCCATTGAGAGTTTTATTCTTCCTAATTGTTTTGTTTGTGATGGTCAATATCACCGAGTTTTGGGGACCTTTTGAGCTTCTACAGGTGTTTGTTTGCAGGGGGATTTAAATGGTGTTTGGATATCATGCTGTGTAGTATAGCACAATTACATTTTTGCTTCATTCCTTTCTACCCCACACCGTACCCATTGCTAACTTCATCATATCATCATTTTCCCTTCTTCAAACTTTTTGTCTTTGCTTTGATTAGCTTTAAAAATAAGTTCTCAAGTAAATCAGCATGAGATTTCTACAAAATAATTCAAATTGGGAATGGCAACATCAGCTAATTTTAATCTCGGAGGATTTCTTATTTTGAACCAGTTGGAAACATGAAGTCAACTTTTGAAAGGATTCCAATTGGTAAGAAAAAGTATTTCTAATTTGTATAGGTGATTGTGTTACGATGTCAAGAGAAATATGATTAAAATAGCATCACCATGTCTCCTTCCTGGCATGCTGCAATAAATTACTACCCACATGAGTCCATGAAGAGAACTTCAGACTATGCCTGCCTGCCTGCCTGCGAGCCAGCCAGCCAGCCAGCCAGCCAGCCAGCCAGCCAGCCAGCCAGCCAGCCAGCCAGCCAGCCAGCCAGCCAGCCAGCCAGCCAGCCAGCCAGCCAGCCAGCAAGCCAGCCAGCCAGCAAGCAAGCAAGCAAGCAAGCAAGCAAGCAAGCAAGCAAGCAAGCAAGCAAGCAAGCAAGCAAGCAAGCAAGCAAGCAAGCAAGCAAGCAAGCAAGCAAGCAAGCAAGCAAGCAAGCAAGCAAGCAAGCAAATCTAATAGGAGTGGTAATGATAATTTCCTAGAGATCTTCTTTAGGATACAGTAATTTATTTTCCCACATATAAAGACTAAATTTGAGGGAGGCCAGTTCAATTCAATTTCAATTCAATTTATTAGATTTTTATGCCGCCCCTCTCCGAAGACTCAGGGCGGCTCACAACAATAATAAAAAGAATATTCCAGCGAAAACAAATCTAATATTAAAAAGCACATAAAATCAATGAACTAGCTAGAGCATTAGTATCAAAGTTGTATGACATTTTTTATCAATGTCCAGCAGCCTTCCTTCCTTTCTGTTCATTTTTCTCCTTAGTAGGACAAAAATTAGTTCTCCTTTTTAAATCCAGTTTCCTTTTTTTATTACTCCTTGTTATATAGTACTCTACTTGTGCCAAATGGCAGAGTTTAATTATTAATAGGGTTAATTTTTCAATCTTTACTTAGAGCTAAAGTCTCCACCTTCAGACTTATTGCATGCAATTTCTTATTTGATTCTCTAGTTGTTTAGGAAACAATTTGCAGGTTGTGAGTATTGATATAGATAAGAACTCTGGACGCATTAAAAATATTGGGAAATTTTGTTTGGTTCTAACATTAAATTGAAGTTGCCTAATTCACATTTCCCAGAAATGATGTGATTTACACTTCCTGGAAACACAGGTTGTGCTATACCAGATGTTACAATATACACTGTTCCAAAAAAAAAAAAAAAGAACACTTAAACAACACAATATAAATCCAAGTACCGTAAATCAAACTTCTGTGAAATCAAACTGTCCACTTAGGAAGTAACACTGATTGACAATCAATTTCACATGCTGTTGTGCACATTCAACTGAATATTTCATTCATTCAAATCTAGGATGTGCTATTTGAATGTTCCCTTTACTTTTTTGATATATACAATACAATAGTTTCTAGCTCATGTATAATATATTATAATGGAAGATATTAAGATAAATAATGTAAAGCTGTGTATGAAAACAAATGGGAAATTTCACACAATCTCTTGTGCAAAAATAATTACAGTGGTACCTCTAGCTACAAATGCCTCTACTTACGAACTTTTCTAGATAAGAACTGGGTGTTCAAGATTCTTTTGCCTCTTCTCAAGAACCATTTTCTACTTACAAACCCGAGCCTTTGAAACTGTAACCGGAAAAGTCAGGGAGAAGCCTATGTGGGGCCTCTCTAGGAATCTCCTGGGAGGAAACAGGGCCGGAAAAGGTGGGGAGAATCCTCCATGGGGCCTCTCTACAAATTTCCTGGGAGGAAACAGGGCTGGAAAAGGGAGGGAAAAACCTCTGTGCAGCCTCTCTAGGAATCTCCTGGGAGGAAACAGGGCCTTCACCCTCCCTGTGGTTTCCCTAACCGCACACATTATTTGCTTTTACATTGATTCCTATGGGGAAAATTGCTTCTTCTTACACACTTTTCTACTTAAGAACCTGGTCATGGAACAAATTAAGTTCGTAAGTAGAGGTACCGCTGTATATGAAAATTTAGCAAAGAGTTATGACTAAATATATGGACCACTGAAAAAAGAACAGATATACCATAGTACATTTATAGCAACAATAATATCTCTACAACAGTATCAACAGTTTATGATGAATGTAAGCAATTTTTAATTTGTTTTAGACATAAGCAATTGGAATATAACATATAAAAGCTGGGAACAAAATTTCTGTTACCAGATGGAGGGCCTAATTTTTATTCAGAAGATGCTCAAGGAATTATACCAGGGGTGTGAAACTCATTTTGTCATGGTGGCTTCACATGACATATCGGAACTTTCCCACTCTTCACTAAACCCGGTGGGCCAGCATATGTCACATCCTGTGGGCCACGAGTCTGACAGCCCTGAATTATAGTACAGTAATACTTGATTACTGGGGGAAATAAATGAAAGGGATAAGAGTATCTCACCCTTTTCTATCTCAATGCTACCTTCTGGTCCCCCCATGAACTCTTCTCCTAATCTCAAGACTAGCTTTGTGCCTGGAAGCTATTATTTTTTCCCATAGCAACACATTGCTCATAATCCTCTTAGTCTAAACACACTTGACTCATCCCCATAACTTTCTCCATAGTTCCTATCTTTCCCTCCCACCATGGACTTCAGCTTCTACTGCTTGTTCTACTACCAGGGCTATTCCATATGGGCTTCAAAACTGCAACTATAAAAAAGAGGTTTCTGTATTCATGCATCTGATTTTTTTGACCAAGTCTGCCTTATGCAAAGCACACCTTAAGAGACTAATTTAAAGTCTGGAGAAAAGTAAAGCTGAAAATACGCAGCGTGTAATAGTCCCTCTAAAAAAGAAATAGCTCAAGTTCATTATAACCTGCACGGAATATGACGGAATATGAATGTGTCTACTCATACAGGAGGTACTTTTTATAGTCCATAATGAAAGTTTAAGTCTGCAAAGACCGTCCAGGAAAAGCTTTGTTAGCAGATGTAGAATATTATTAGTAATAGTTTTCTTATAAGGAAACTCTTGATGATGATCTTATAACTCCATTGGGTTTCTCTGCATAAAAATGGCAACTTTTTTTTTTGAAAATAAATTTATTAAATATATACAATAAAAACCAAATACAGAAAGAGAAAAGAGATATGCATATTGTACATTTTTTACACTCTACTTATGTAGTAATTGGGGAGTGGGAGAAGGGGGTTGTGAAGCGAGGGAAGTAGATATAGAAGGAAGGGGGATAGGGAAAAGAAGGAGGGGGGGATAGAGAGGCGAAAACCAGCGTTAGAGCTGGATCTTTCATGATTTGCGGCCTGTAGTTTGATCTCGTAGTTGGTGTGTTTTACCCTAAGGCTTTATCGATATGTTTTGAATGTAGTTTTTAGTGCCAATATATATAATTCATTTAGGGGTTTATTTTCTTTGTAAAGTTGGAGTTCGTGTCGATCGATGTTTACAGTTTGTTGTTTCAGTTTGATGTTATGATTTGTGATGTAAATTGCTATTTTTTCAAGTTGTTTTTGTTGGATATTTTTCTTGATGAGTAATTTTTAGATAATTCCTTTTTTTTAACCAGAGGTACCATTTATCCCAAGCTTTGTAGAAATCTGTCTCATCCTTGTCTTGCAGTTCCATTGTTAGTTTGGACATTTCTGCGCATTCCATTATTTTAATCAAGAGTGATAGAGTAGTTGGGGTTTTTTCTTGCTTCCAAAATTGTGCATATAAAATCCGTGCGGCTGTAATAATATGGATTATAATATATCTGTTTTCTTTACTAAAATTTTGTCTTGTGATTCCTAGTAGAAATAGTTCAGGTTTCGCATGGATAGTCTGAGAAGTAATTTGTTCTAGTATAGTTTTAATTTTTTCCCAATATTTTTGGGTGGTTTCACATGTCCACCAGATGTGGTAATATGTACCTGGTTTTTCTCTGCATTTCCAACATAATGGTGATAGGTTTGGATACATTTTTGCAAGTCTAGCAGGTGGCAAGTGCCATCTGTAGAACATTTTATAATGGTTTTCCTTATATGAGGTTGCCATCGTTAGTTTATAGTTAGCAGTCCAAATTTTTTCCCACTCGTTTAAATAAATTGTGTACCCAAAGTTTTGTGACCACGCTATCATAAATCCTTTAACTATTTCCTCAACAGTATCGTGTTGAAGGAGGATATTGTATATATTTGATATTTGCTTTTTTTGTGGACCAAAAATTATTTTATCGAGGGGGTTATTTTTTTGGAAGTCTGATTTGTTCTTATCTTCATTATATTTTGATTTTATTTGTAGGTAGTGTAGCCAATCTACTTTAATACCTTTTTCCATGAGTTTTTGCTTAGGGATTAGCTCATTATTTTCGTTTAGTAGTTGGTCGTATGTTATAATTTTATCAGGGGTTAATGCATTCGGGTATATAATGGCTTCTGTTGGTGAAATCCATTTTGGGATGCAGAGGTAGTGGGTTTTTTTAATGAAGTGCCAGGTGTTAATTAAAGTTTTTCGGATGTAGTGTGATCTGAAATATTTTGGTATTTTATCTATGTCTGTCATCAGAAACTTGTGCCACCCGGATTGAAGGTCATAGCCTTCAAGTGTTAATGGCAACTTAAAGCATGGAAAATAAAAAGACATTTCATAACAGTAGTCAACAATATGATTAGTTTGGAAGAAAGGATTGTCTAATTCACTTATAGAAATATTGCTGTTAAATAAAGGCAGAGTCCTTGTGTAATTTTCTTAACAGGAAGGAGCTGAAAATGATCATGACTCAAGGTGAGTTAACCTGTTGGTTAATATTACTGGAATTTTTATTTTTTACAAAAGACACCAAAGCTATGATTCATTTTTCTTTATTAGAATTCAAAACAAACAATCATCATTTATTAAGTTTATCTATCTATCTATCTATCTATCTATCTATCTATCTATCTATCTATCTATCTATCTATCTATCTATCTAGTTTATATGCCGCCCCCTCAACATATAAAAGACAGTAAAAAAATATCCTAAATCCAATTAAATTTAAAACTAATCTAAAACCCAAGTTGGTTAAAAATCAATAACTCCCATTCAAGCAAGCAAACATACATTTAATTCATTGGCCAGGGCAGGGTTAGGGAAAGTTGGCTCTTCTATGACTTGTGGACTTCAACCCCCAGAATTCTTGAGCCAATCATGCTAGCTCAGGAATTCTGGGAGTTGAAGTCCAGCTGTCAGAAGAGCCAACTTTGCCTATTCCTGGGCCAGGGAGCTAGTTTCTAATGGCTCCAAGCCTGATGGCACAAACGAGTCTTCAAAATCTCACGGGAGGCAAGGTGGGTGGCTGCAGTGCAAATCTCTGAGGGAGCTGGCTCCAGAGGGCTGGATTCCTCACAGAAAAGTCCCCCCATTAGGCCCCACCAGGTGACACCCTCCAGCTGATGGGACCTGGAGAAGGCCGACCCTGAGGGACCTGATTGGCCACTGGGGCCCATGCAGCAGAAGTTGTCATAAGATCTGAATCTTGAGCTATCCTGACTCTCTTTCTCTGAGTGAACTGAGTATATATACCATGAGCCTTGGTGCCACAGTGGTTAGAGTGCGGTACTGCAAGCTGCTTTTGCTGACCGCTGGCTGTAGTTCAAATCTCACCAGGCCCAAGGTTGACTCAGCCTTCCATCCTTCCAAGGTCAGTAAAATGAGGACCCAGATTGTTGGGGGCGATATTCTGACTCTGTAAACCACTCAGAGAGGGCTGTAAAGCATGTTGAAGCAGTATATAAGTCTAAATGTTATTGCTATTACTATGTACACAACACAGCAGAAATCTCTGTGATAGAGATCTATATAGAGGTAAATTACTTCCACAGAATGAACAAGTACCATTAGTGATGGGTGAACCCAACGATGTTTGGGTTTGGCAAGTTCGGACAAACTTTACACAAAATTCAGCCGAACCCGAACCGAACCCGAACCTGAACCCGAATGGGGAATCCCACCAAGAGATTCCAGGGGCGGAGCTTTGACGTCATGTATAACGGCAAGTTGCTAAGGATGCCAAGGTGATCACTTCCTGGATTCCATGGAATCCAGGAAGTGATCGCCTTGGTGTCCTTAGCAACCTGCCGGTGACATCAAGGCTCCACCCCCGGAATCTCTTCGTTGGAGGAATTCCCCAGCTCCTTCAAAGGGAGGTCTTCATGTAAAAATAAATATTGTTATTTTTACGAAAAAGGATGCTGCAGTGGCGCTGCAAGCAAAGGGCCGTCCTTTCACGTAAAAATAAACATGTCTCCCTAAAAGAGACTGAAAATTTGGATGCATCTTATACTCCGAATTAGCTTTTTTGAGTCTTTTTCCCCCCAGCCCTAACTAGGTGCTAACTATCTTCCTGGCTTTCTCCCTCCAAAGAAGGTTTTTTTCCTGCCCTAAGTCTTTGCAGGCTTGCTTTCATTCCTACTCCATCTGAAAAATGCCTTTTCAGTCCTAACATGGTACTAACAATCTTCCTGGCTTGTAATATCTTTTCCCCCCTAGCTTGCAGTTTTTCCTGCCTTATGTCTTTACAGGTTTGCTTTCATTCCTACTCACTCTGAAAAAGGCTTTTTTCAGCCCTAACCAGGGTATAGAATAATGTGCTGAAGCTGAACAGACTAAGGACACCAGCCAGAAGAATACCTGGTAGGTAGATTTTTTTCTCCAATTTTCCTCCCCCAAAACTTATACTCTGGTGCATCTTATACTCCAAAAAATACGGTAAGTGGATGTAAGAGTAGGACCATACAAGAAAAAAAACAAGGTTCACATTTCACCTGCTTTTCCTGATATGAGAAGTACACTTAAGGTGATGGCAAGCAAGAGAGGGCAGATGGGGAATAAAGAACATAGAACTAATATTCTAACATCTTAAGATTCCTGCTTAACAAGCACATTTACTATAAACACCCATTTCTCCTCTAACAGAAATCTTAAAAGACTTGGCTTTCTTTTGCCACCTGCAATCAGTCCTGTCATAAACCTGTCCGTTTTAAAGAGGGGAACAGATTTCAAAGAAAGTTTATTACTCAAGCTATCATAAAAAAAAAGAGAATAAAAGAATGGCGACTCTCCTTTATGATTTTCTGATTACTCATGTTTCCTGCAGAAAAGTGGCAGCACCCTCCTCAGGGCAGAAGGCCAAGTCTGGGCACGTGTCAAACATTATCCGAGCTTTCTTTGCCCTTTATCTGCTCCCTTCAGGGATTTCACTCTTTCCCAAACTGTTTCTTTTTATTATTATTTTTAACTTTTACCCTGCTTTCTGGTTGCCTGCCCATGGAAGCAGGGCTGGTCAAAGGATGAGACAAGGGGATTTTTGTGAAATGCCACCTGGTGGATTCTTGCCTTTTCCCTCATGGAGAAATGATGGGAGTTCGGAATTTAAATCCACCAGTGTTCTGGATTGATAATACATTGGGCACACTAGGATATTATAGGAAATATCAGTTGGTGACTCAAGAACCTGTGGTCCACACAGAGAGCGATAGGTAGTTATTGTTAAATATGCATTGAAGCAATGTAAATAAGTTGAATGTGGATTGAGCATTCTGATTGGTTGAAACAATGACAGTTGAGTTTAGGCGGGAAAGTAAAAGTATATAAGGAGCGCTCTGACACTGTTACAGTCAGTCGCGTTCTGAGCTGAAGTCACTTTCTAAAAAGAGCTTTCTCCTGCTGAGCCAAATAAAGAATTTAAAAAAACCGACTGCCTAAGTCTTCTTCAATTATCATTGCAGGGTCCTATATCTGCTTCAGGGGAATGGCACAGAGCTTCATTCTGGGTACATTGTTTGTTTGTTTGTTTGTTTGTTTGTTTGTTTGTTTGTTTGTTCGTTCGTTTATTTATTTATTTATTGAGTCGGAAGGGATCTTGTAGGTCATCTAGTCCAACCCCCTACTCATGCAGGAGACCATATACCACCCCAGACAAATGGCAGTCCAATCTCCCCTTGAAAATTTCAAGTGTTGGAGCGTTTACAACTTCCGCAGGCAAGCTGTTCCTCTGGATGATAGCTCTCACCACCAGAAAGTTCCTCCTTATTTCCAAGTTGAATCTCTCTTTGGTCAGCTTCCATCCATTGTTCCTTGTCTGGCTCTCTGGTGCTTTGGCCCTCTGGTGCTTTGGCTCAGTCTGACTCCCTCCTTTGTGTGGCAGCCCCTCAAATATTGGAAATATTGTGAGTGCTATTGTCTCATCTTGGTGAATAATAGGGAGACTACTTGTTTAAACATTTGTTTCAGAGCTTGGTTTCAGTAGGTTCTGATCAGTTCTGGAGAAGGGGTAGCAGAAATTTTGGAGAACCAGTAAATACCATCTCTGATTGGCCCGCCCCCATCTATTCTCTGCCTCCCGAGTCCCAGCTGATTGGGAGGAAATGGGGATTTTGCAATATCCTTCCCGTGGAGTGGGTAGGGAATGGAAATTTTATAGTAACCTTCCTCTGGAATGGGGAGGGAATGAAGATTTTACAGTATCCTTCCCCTGCCATACCCACCAAACCATGCCCACCAAGCCACACCATGCCCACCAAGCAGGGGTGGGCTATTGCCCGGACAGGGGGAAATGCAGTGGGGTAGTGAAAATGGAGCTCCACCTCAGAGCACTCAATTTGCACTGAAAGATGTTGAAAGAAAATGCAGGGCGTCCTGTATAAGCCAAGCCCACAGTGTGGTAGTGAATATTTTGCTAGCCCTTTACTGCCACCAAGCCATGCCCACAGAACCAGTAGTAAAATATTTTGAATCTCACCACTGATTTGTTTGCATACATATAGACATGGCCTCCAGACTTATCTACTTTGAATGGGTGCGGTAGAGGCAGGAATGTACACTGAGAAAGAAACACCCAGAAATGTATTCGAAATGATTACTGATTTACTACTACCAGAAACAGGCAACTACCTGTCTGATTAGTATGTGCTATGGACATCTTAGTGCTGCTCTTCAACAAATACAGTACTACCAATCTGAGAATCACCATTTTTTTAGAACAAACACATGCATCTATGCACATACACACAGACTTAATTAAGATCAATGTATTAACATGCCTTGGGGCAGTGTGATTTATCTTACAGAATCAGTGAATACAAAATCCAAGTGGAGGATTCTGCAGCAATGCGCAACCCAAGGGTGGATGAAGGAAATGAATGACCGTATTTGTAACCACTGGAGTTAGTTCTTTAATCAGGTAAACAGAAGAAAATTCATTCATTCATTCATTCATTCATTCATTCATTCATTCGATTTGATTTGATTTGATTTGTATGCCGCCCCTCTCTGTAGACTCGTAGATATGTGATGTCCCATTCAGAATCTCATAGTAGCCCTAGTAAAGGGTGAAGGATGAAGTTTGCAAGCCAAACTCTAATGAAGTTTTATTTAAAACTGTATGCCGTTTATGCAAGATTGAAGACATTTTATTGTGGCTGCTTAGCTGGAACGGCATGCAATCCTAGAGATTCATTCTTGGATGTCATATTTTGATTCTCACCTAGATGAAATAGTATTGTGTCAGATGAAATACCATTTTGATTCAGTGTAACTATATAGCTATGTAGGTTATGTTGAAAGACAATTGAAAATGTGATCTTTTTATAGAATCATAATGTTAAAACAGATTTCAGCAAGTACTGCTAAAGTATTGTGGACCATTAGCTATTCCATCTCTTCGCCTCAACTGAAGAGAACATACCATATAAAGAGGCACCCTATTTTATTGGATAACAACTCTTTGCATCAGGAAATTCTTCTAATATTTTACTGGAATCTATTTAAATCTATTTGACTTATTGTTTTTAGTCCTGCACTTTGGGGCAATAGGTATAATAATAAATCCATTCTGTTTTCTGTGTGACAATTTTCCAGATATTTGAATCCTATTATATCCCTTCCCTTGTCCCTCTCCACCCTTTCCCTCTATTTTTTTTATTAAAAATGCCAAAAACAAAACGGTGATGCATGCACAGTGCCAAAAACTTGGCTTCTGTGCAAATGCAGAAAAAAAAAATTCAAACCAAAATGACGGCACCCATGGGCTGACACTGACTGATCTGGTTCAGTGATGTCATCATGACATCACCAGGCGATTGCTACCATTTGAGGTGAACCGGTCCGAACCGGGACGAACCCACCCCTGCTCAGTGGTGGGCTGCACCCAGTACAGAGCCACACTGCAGTGTGGTAGTCAAAATCGAGATGCGCATGCAGCTGCTTGTCCCCGGTGAGTGCACGCATACCCCGTATGAGATTCGGCTTTTGCGCATGCTCCACAAGCAAAATCTCATTCAAGCATACTCACATATGTAAGATTTTTCCTATTTTTGGCCGTTTTCTTGCTTCTGCGTATGCGCAGAAGCAAAGAAATCATCGAAAATAAATGAACTCTCCTGTGTGTGAGTGCCCCTGTGTAAGATTTCACTTGCGGTGCATGCACAGAAGCTAAATTTCATGCCAACGCACACATTTATTTATTTTATTTGTTTATTTAATTGGATTTGTATGCCGTCCCTCTCTGAGGACTCGGGGCAGCTCACAGCATATACAAAAACAGAACAATAATATAAAACCAATTAATACTACATTAAAAACAAACATAAAAACAAACAGTAGCGCTGAAGAGCAGCAGCCCTTCACTAATTCAAATGTAAAAGCAACTGCAGTGTACCAGTAATATATATTACATTCACATCTCTTTCTTCTTCCTAATTGCCCTGAAGTATATTCTGTCCTATTAATTATGCATTTGAATGTATTTAGGTTTCTCTCCTATTATTTGTCCAATTAACAGCCTTTGGTTACTCTAGATACTCAGTGAGATGTATAGTATGTCCAACCTAGAAATTTTCACTGGCACAGAACAAAGCAGCAAGCATGCTGATAATAATGAGACATGTCTTATTACAGCTATTTTGTGCCATTTATATTTGCTACCTCTTCATTTTGGGGACCCAAAGACAAAGGATTGACTTTTAAAGCTCCACAATGGGCTTAGGCAAACTTTATATGCCAGAGCAGGCCCTAATTATAGCATGCATATAGACTTATTCCAACACTCAAATGTATTGATTTTTCTTTAAAAAAATTCTTTTATTTATTTCCCACTTTTATTATTTTTAAAGGTGGCAAACATTTCTCTCTCTTCCTATTTTCCCCACAATAAAAACCTGTGAGGTAGGTTGGGCTGAAAGAGAGTAACTGGCCCAAAGTCACTCAGGCTTTCATGGCTAAGGTAGGACTTGAACTCATCATCTGGTGCTTTCTAGTCTGGTGCTTTAACCACTAGACTAAATTGATTCTCCTCATCAGGAGCAAGTTTGGATATGTGTCCCTTATCACACAATGTGCACCAGAATGTTTTAAATATTTCCAGATCTTCTTTAATTTGGACTTTAAGTGTTAAAAAGTAATGTATGCATTTGCGGATTCATTGACCAATCAACATAGATAAACATCCATTCCACCTTCTACTACACACAGCAATTATGTTTGGAGATGCATATCTTGCCTTTTGATCAAGTGACCCTCCAGGCAATTTGCAATTGATAGTTATTAGTCACATGTTAATGGATAAAGCAGAAGAAGCTGGCCTCCAGATGTGCAGCTCAGAATTATAGCAGCTAGATTCTAGTTGTCCTTCTTTGACCAACAAATAGGGTGAAAATCCTTTTTCTGAGCTGCATTGTTCTTCCTGGAAATAAAAGAGGCAAACTTTAGAAGGTTCTGGTGGGGCCACTGAACTCATGAAAGCTACAAGGGCAGACTATTCCTTTATCTTGGATCTATCTCAGAATCAGTAAGAATTTGTGAGCTAAGGGGATAAGATTATTGTTGCCAGGACCGGGATGAAATCCAGCAGGTTCTGATAAGTAATGGACATTTTGAGTAGTTCAGAGAACTGGCAAATACCACTGTTGGCTGGGCCCAGAGAGGGGTGAGATTTTGCAATATCCTTCCCCCAGAAGTGGGGAGGGAATGGGGATTTGGCAGTATACTTCCCCTGCCATGCCCACCAAGCCACACCTACCAAGCCATGCTCACAGAATCGCTAGTAAAAAAATTGGATTTCACCACTGGTCAAGATCTCCTTTTAAGGGCCTGGACAGAGAATGTAGCCATGTCTTTAACCAAATTGCTTTCCAAGGTTCCATTTCCCAGGATAGAAAAATGTACAGTCACAGTATAGATTTTCAAATATGCAGCAGAATATACAGTGTACACAGGACAGTGTATTTTCCAGCAAGATTGCTCTCAGATTTTTTATTTTATTTTAATTTATTTATTTTGTCCAATACACAACAATATACAAAGAAGGTTATAGAGGTTATACTTGAGTAAAAAATATATTAGAGAAAGAATAGAAGTGGAAATTTAGGAATAGAATATATCAATTAGAGAATAGAAGGATATTATGAGAGTAGTATAAGAGGATTAGAATAGAAGAATAGTAGATATGATATATGAGATATAGGAGAGACAATAGGACAGGGGACGGGAGGCACGCTAGTCCACTTATGCACGCCCCTTACTGACCTCTTAGGAATCTGGAGAGCTCAACTGTGGATAGTCTGAGGGTAAAATGTTGTGAGTTAGGGGAGGACACTAAGGCGTCCGGTAATGAGTTCCATGCTTTGACAACTCAATTATTAAAGTCATATTTTTTACAGTCCAATTTGGAGTGGTTATTATTAAGCTTGTATCCGTTGTGTGCTCTTGTGTTGTTGTGGTTGAAGCTGAAGTAGTTGTTGACAGGCAGGACATGGCAGCATATGATCTTGTGGGAAATACTTAGATCATGTTTAAAGCGTCGTAGTTGTAAGCTTTCTAGACCCAGGATAGTGAGTCTAGTTTCGTAGGGTATTCTGTTTCGGGTGGAGGAATGAAGGGCTCTTCTGGTGAAGTATCTTTGGACATTTTCATGCTGCTTCTCATGTAACATTTCCCCCAGTTAAAGCTCTGCTCTGGCAATCTCACACTACTTACCAGAGCTTACAAAACTTTTGCCAGACCCATCCTAGAATACAGCTCATCTGTTTGGAACCTATACTGCATCTCGGACATTAACACCCTTGAAAATGGCATATTGGGAAAAAATACATCAGGAAACATACATATAAATGTATACAAATAACATATTGTCCTGCTGCACACCTAGTCAAACACATAACTCACCATTTTTCAGAAGAACAGTTCAACAACAATGACATTTTTATCTGTCAGAATTATATATCTAAACCTGATTCTTTGGTATTATCTTCAGATCTTCAGTTTTTTAAAAAATTGATCTTGATTTTTTTCTTTTACTGATAGACCGAAGTACAGCCACTGAAGGGCAGGTGGATGATTTAGAACTTGGAAAGAATGAGGAACTTGGAAATAGACCAGCTTCTTTTGCACACTATTGCCATGCAGAAGGTGTGGGGTGCAACTTAATACCTTTGAAGCCTTAAGGAAAAACACATAGCAACAAGCTCTTTAGATCAGTATGTTATTAAAGATGGAGAAATGTTACCTAAAACAGCGTAGAGTAATGGGCATCTGTGGGTTTTGCTTTGAGTCTGAGGATCATATCACCATGACCTGTGGGCTCTTAAAATTCCTTACACATTAGGCACGAGGGGGAAAAAGAACATTTGTCTGCATCCCAATTAACTAAATTCTTCTAAGGTTTATTGATATTTTTTTTAAATTATTATTATTATTATTATTATTATTATTATTATTATTATTATTATTTAGACTTGTATGCCACCCCTCTCCGAATCCGATACCTATCTATCTATCTATCTATCTATCTATCTATCTATCTATCTATCTATCTATCTATCTATCTATATTGGTACCTCTACTTAAGAACTTAATTCATTCCGTGATCAGGTTCTTAAGTAGACAAGTTTGTAAGTAGAAGCAATTTTCCCCATAGGAATCAATGTAAAGGCAAATAATGTGTGTTCTTTTAGGAAAGAAATAAAAGCTTGGAATTTGGGTGGGAGGAGGAGGAGAAAGAAAAAGAGGACAGGCGCTGCTGAAGGAAGAAGGTGAGGTGAGAAGAACCAAAAAAATCCAAAACTTTAAGCCTTAAAAAAAAAAAGAGGGACTCTGAAGCGGCGAGGAGAAGCATGTGCCTCCCATAAAACCGGCACAAGGCTGCCTCCCATACACTGCGGGCGAGAGGGGGGAAACTTCCTGCTCCTTTGACCGAAAGGCAGCTGCTGATGCTACTGCTACAGGGTGTACCATTAACCTCTCCAAAAGATTGGGGGAAAGGCTATTTTTCTTTAAAAAAGGAAAATTTAAATATTGTGGGGTCAGAGTTGTGTGAACCTCAGAATAATGCTCAGAATAATGCTTAGTTAGCATTATTTTTCTTAGTTAGCATTATTTGCTAAATTCATAAATCCTTGTTGTCAGTGTTCCAATAAACACCCCCAACAAAATAAAACTCGGAAGCTAGAAGTTTCTCAAAGTTCCAATTTATTAGAGATGTTGCGTTGGCAACATCTGGGAAAACCCAAATCTGAAAGTTTCCGGGTTTTCTCCAGCCAAACAAAAGTTCAAGTCTCTACCCATCACACACATGTTCATCATACGATCCAATCAGACATCATTCAAAACTGAAGATGCCTCCCTGTCGCTTCACTGCACCTGACAGGCACAGCAGACTTGACTTTCTGGAAATAATGTTATTTACACTACTACATAGTACCTACTTTCCACTGGTTTTGTCACCGTTAAAGGTAAATTGTCTTAGTAATGCATTTCATTTCCAATTTGCACTTGTTAACATAGTCTACCAAAAAGCATCTTTGCTATTCCTCAATTTGGGCTTCAGTTTGTAAAGCTACAGATTTGTACACAATATATAAAAACAAGGGGTAAGTGGACTTCCCTGCTGATGAGAGTCCATTGTATTGCTGTCTCCTTTAAACAGAGCATGGAATCTATTAGATTTCAAGTACACATTCTTGTCATTTTCTTGGCAACAATAAGGGAGTAATTTGTCACTGTCTTCTTCTGATAATTTTTTTGAACTACAGGCTAGCATACAATCATAATATTTCCTTGTAGTCTCCTATCCAAGTGATAACAGGTCTAGCCTTGCTTACTTCCCAGTCCAGACATGGCTGGGCAAGCTGAGATACTATATTATTAGGCAGAAGAAAGAGAAATGGATTATTGATGTTATTTTAGAACAAACGTTTAAAGGTTACAAGCATTGTTCCTTTTAGATTTGAGTTGGAATTACCACTGCTTCTGTGAGTGTTAATGGGCCACCACTGGCCTGGAAATCTATCAATCAGTCAATCAGTGAATCAATCAATCAATCAATCAATCAACCAACCAACCAACCAACCAACCAACCAACCAACCAACCAACCAACCAACCAACCAACCAAACCAACCAACCAACCAACCAGGATGAGACAATTGGAACTGAGTCTTGAAAGCACTACATCAGAGAAGGACTTGTGTTCTGGTGAGGTTGGTAAAATGGGAACCCAGGTAGTTGGAGGCAATATGCTAACTCTATAAACCACTTAGAGAGGGCTGTAAAGCACTGTGAAGTGGTTTATAAGTCTAAGTGCAATTGCTATTACTTGAAGAGCTAACACCTTGAGATGGATTTAAAGATGTGTAAAAGCTCCATTCCCTTCTATTCTGCCTGGTTGTGATCACATCTAGTGTTCAGGATGTTATTTTAGGCACCACATTTCCAGAAGGCGATACTGACAGATTTGAATAGGTCCAGAGAAAGGTGACAAAGGTGACATAGTGATTTGAAAACAGGTGGAAGTAACTGGGGTTGTTCAATCTGAAGAAAAGAAGATGAAAAGTAATCATGATATCCATGTTCAATAACATGAAATGGTGATTGTCAATAACCCTTTTCCATAGATCCAGAAATGATGAGCTTAAATTGCTGCCAGCTGTATTTTATTTAAAATTGAGTAAAACTCTTGATGTTGAGTTCCATAAAAGAATAAAACAGTATATTATGGTGGCTGTAGTTCTCTATTTCAGGAAGTTTTTAAGAAGAGATGAGATAGCTACCTCAAGAATAGATTAAGTGATTTCAATGCACCTTGCAAAAGATAGAAGTTCCTTGAAGATAATTGAAGGGAAAAGAAGATGAAGATAATCTTCATCTTTTTTCCCTTCAACTCTCCACGTCTATGATCCTGTGATTCCTAGCAAGGATGACAGTATTGAAAATACTCAACTGGTACTTAAAAGGTTGTATTACATGTCCCACAGAAGTGCCATATGACACTAAGACTGCTATTATTCATTCCATAGAAAAAACATTCATTTAAAACTTACCAGAACAATCTGTTTCATTTCCTCAGCAAACCATCAGTAGGGTCAGAATACATAATGTTCACTAAGTGACGTGCTTCTACTTGTATCATATCCATACTTGGGGTTTTAAACAGTACACCAGAATCACAATACAGGAAGTAGGAGGAGATACTCTCCAACGTAAAGTATTCAAGCCAACATCAGATCATTGGGAATAGAAATGGAGGGACTTTGGACATCTTAGTTCAAGAAATACGATGCCAGTTTAATTTTCTGCTTAGCTCAAGGATAAATAGGATTATAAATCCATAATGGAGAATGGCATAGTCATTTTGTTCAACTCTTTATGTCCCAATAAAGGTATGAATCAGAGGTCCTGGTGCAATTCTTAGAAGCTTCCGGTAAATCATCAAAACTGGCAACCGATTTGTTCTATCTGCAAAGAGGTCCTGGGGTACAGAGGAAAGGCAGGAGCTGTGGTTATAACTAACTTCATTTAGAGTGTTTTCCCTTTATTTTTTTACAGCTGGATAACAAACTCACTTGTACTGAGTAGAAATGGAATCTAGGTCTGTCATTCAAATTATGCTGCATCAACTTTCTTAAAGGAGTTTGTTTTGTGATGAAGAAAGAATATCTGCCTAAAAGCCTATGAAGGATGAAAGAAGTCAGAAGTAGCACAAAATGATCTATGGAGGAGAGTCGCTGTTCATACACAATGCTGATTCTCCAAGAAGAACTTTGGCCATGAGTAGTGATGGGCAAACTGAACCCACACAATTCGGATCCGTACCGAATTTTGCAGTGTTCAGTATGGCGAACACGAACCCGAAATTTTTTCAAACTTCGGGCAAAGTTCGGGGTCATGTTCGGTGTTTGGAGCTTTGATGTCACTGGCAGGTTGCTAAGGATGCCAAGGTGATCACTTCCTGTATTCCATGGAATTCAGGAAGTGATCACCTTGGCGTCCTTAGCAACCTACCGGTGACATCAAAGCTCCGGCCCCGGAATCTCTTCGTGGGAGGGATTCCCCATCCAGGTTCGAGTTCGGGTTCGGTTTGGGTTCAGACAAATTTTGCGTAAAGTTCATCCGAACTTGCCGAACCCGAACACCGTTGGGTTCGCTCATCACTAGCCATGAGGAAAAAGATGCTTTTTGTGAGCCTTTGTCATTATTTTACAAATGCCTTCTAATATTTACTGGTGAATTGACTTCATATTTTCTAAACACTATGAGTCCAAGACAATAATCTGGAGACTGTATAGCTTAAAATTTTCCAATGACAACTGATTTGAATCCCCCAAAGCCTAACCATACAACATATATCAGAATGTATTAAGTATTCCATTGTATCCTGCTCTGTTTTAATTTGGACTTTGAGTCTTAGAAAGTAATAAACTGTGGCTCTTTCTAGGGATTTTACAGTGATGTGTTCCTTAAAGCCAGGCAATTATATTGCAAAGAACATATGTCCGTAATATCATCTCCATTCACTTTTATGCCCTTATACAATGCTAGAAACATGATGGGAATAAGGTCATTACAAGGACATCCGGGAAAGAATCAAATCTGAAACTCCATAAGGCAATATGGGTGGGATCTGATATTAACATATCTGTGCTGGAGGTTTTGTTTTTGTTTTCTCCAGAGGACAAGGTGTGGATTCAGTCTCATGCCAGCTCAGATGCCCGTAAAGGGGCATATGTCCAGACTTGCTCCCGATGAAAGCAATTGCAAGAAAAAAAAATAATGCTAATTAACAAATCATCATGCTACAAATGGGAAAACAGTTTTTTTTAAATCTAGAACATAAACTTCACACTAGCAACACATATCTCACAGGTCATAGTTGATTGTTGCCTTCTTCCTCACAACTTTCCCCCTCATCTACATACATGCGTGTATGTTTGTAAACATCTATTGTCCCTGGGATTTTTTTTTCTCACCAGAGAAATATAAATGAGAACAGGAAGAATAAAAAGGAGTCTAAAAAACAGAAGAATGAATAAAACCAGAAAAAGCCTCTGAGGAAAATAGGAAGCTGTCAAAGATAGTCAGTGCTAGGGCAGGGAACATAGCCGTTCCAGGGGAACGAGGGACCGTTGCTTAATAACGATCCCTTGTTCTGGCTCCGTGAGCCCAATCTTGGGTACTGGTGATGAGTGTAACTCTGGCCCTGGACTCAGGTTGCTGCTGCTGAATGCCAGGTCGGTGGTAAACAAAGCTCTCCTCATCCGGGATCTGATCCTGGATGAGGAGGCCGACCTGGCATGTATTACTGAAACCTGGCTGGGCCCAGAGGGAGGTGTTCCTCTCTCTGAAATTTGCCCAGCTGGGTTTCAGATATGGCATCAACCTCGACCCCAGGGAAGGGGGGGAGGAGTGGCTATTATAGCCAGGGAGAGCCTTTGCCTACGTGGACTCATTGCTCCGGAAATTGCGGGTTGCGAGTCACTCTTGATGAAGTTGGACCTAGGGGTTCAGGTGGGCTTATTTCTCACGTACCTGCCTCCCAGCTGCGTGTCAAAAGCCCTGCCTGTGCTACTCGAGGAGGTAGCCGGGTTGGCGGTGGAGTTCCCCAGACTTATTGTCTTGGGGGACTTCAACCTGCCGTCACTCGGCGAAACCTCTGGGTTGGCACAGGAGTTCATGGCCACCATGACAGCCATGGACCTGACTCAAGTAGTACGGGGTCCGACTCATGAGGGGGGGCACGCACCCGACATGGTATTCCTTTCCGAGCAACTGAGTAATGGTCTGAGACTAAGGGGCTTAGAAGCAGTGCCTTTGTCATGGTCAGACCATTTTCTACTACGGCTTGACTTCCTGGCTCCAATCCTTCCCCGCAGGGAGGCGGAACCAATTAAGATGTTCCGCCCCAGACGCCTGATGGACCCAGAGGGCTTTCAGACGGCGCTTGGGGTTATACCAGAGGCACTTGTCCACAGTTCGGCAGAGTCTCTTGCGAAAGCCTGGAACGAGGCTGCAGCAGAGGCCCTTGACCGGATTGCGCCTTTGCGACCTCTCCGTGGTGCTAGACCCCGTAGAGCTCCATGGTTCAACGAGGAGCTCCGGGAGTTGAAACGCCAGAAGAGACGTCTAGAGAAGCGATGGAGGAAGAGTAGGTCTGAATCTGATCGAACACTTGTAAGAGCTTTTATTAAGACTTACAAAGTGGCGCTCAAGGCGGCAAGATGCGCGTACCATGCCGTCTTGATTGCATCAGCGGAATCCCGCCCGGCCGCTCTGTTTAGGGTGACCCGCTCCCTTCTTAATCAGGGGGGAGTTGGGGAGCCCTTGCAGAGTAGTGCCGAGGACTTTAACTCGTTTTTCGCTGATAAAGTCGCTCGGATTCGGGCCGACCTCGACTCCAATTGTATAGCAGAGTCGACTGACAACGAGTCAGTCGAGGTGACTGGGGCACGTACTTGTCCACCTGTCTGGGAAGAGTTTGATCTGGTGACACCTGATGAAGTGGACAAGGCCATTGGAGCTGTGAGTTCCGCCACCTGTTTACTGGATCCGTGTCCCTCCTGGTTGGTCTCGGCCGGCAGGGAGGTGACACGGAGCTGGGCCCAGGAGATTACCAACGCTTCCTTGGGGAGGGGAGTTTTTCCATCACTCTATAAAGAAGCGCTTGTGCGCCCCCTCCTCAAGAAGCCCTCCCTGGACCCAGCTGTGCTTAATAACTACCGTCCAGTCTCCAACCTTCCCTTTATGGGGAAGGTTGTTGAGAAGGTGGTGGCACTCCAGCTCCAGCGGTCCTTGGAAGAAGCCGATTACCTAGGTCCCCAGCAGTCGGGTTTCAGGCCCGGTTACAGCACGGAAACCGCTTTGGTCACGTTGATGGATGATCTCTGGCGGGCCCGGGACAGGGGTTTATCCTCTGTCCTGGTGCTCCTTGACCTCTCAGCGGCTTTCGATACCATCGACCATGGTATCCTTCTGCGCCGGCTGGAGGGGTTGGGAGTGGGAGGCACTGTTCTTCAGTGGTTCTCCTCCTACCTCTCTGGCCGGTTGCAGTCGGTGTTAGTGGGGGGACAGAGGTCGACTCCTAGGTCTCTCCCTTGTGGGGTGCCTCAGGGGTCGGTCCTCTCCCCCCTGCTATTTAACATCTACATGAAACCGCTGGGTGAGATCATCCAAGGACATGGGGTGAGGTATCATCAATATGCCGATGATACCCAGCTTTACATCTCCACCCCATGCCCAGTCAACGAAGCGGTGGAAGTGATGTGCCGGTGCCTGGAGGCTGTTGGGGCCTGGATGGGTGTCAACAGACTCAAACTCAACCCAGATAAGACGGAGTGGCTGTGGGTTTTGCCTCCCAAGGACAACTCCATCTGTCCGTCCATTACCCTGGGGGGGGAATTATTGACCCCCTCAGAGAGGGTCCGCAACTTGGGCGTCCTCCTCGATCCACAGCTCACATTAGAACAACATCTCGCAGCTGTGGCGAGGGGGACGTTTGCCCAGGTTCGCCTGGTGCACCAGTTGCGGCCCTATCTGGACCGGGACTCACTGCTCACAGTCACTCATGCCCTCATCACCTCGAGGTTCGACTACTGTAATGCTCTCTACATGGGGCTACCTTTGAAAAGTGTTCGGAAACTCCAGATCGTGCAGAATGCAGCTGCGAGAGCAGTCATGGGCTTACCCAGGTATGCCGATCAGTTTCCGGTCACAATTCAAAGTGTTGGTTATGACCTTTAAAGCCCTTCATGGCACTGGACCAGAATATCTCCGAGACCGCCTCCTGCCGCACGAATCCCAGTGACCAATTAGGTCCCACAGAGTGGGCCTTCTCCGGGTCCCGTCAACTAAGCAATGTCGGTTGGCGGGCCCCAGGGGAAGAGCCTTCTCTGTGGCGGCACCGGCCCTCTGGAACCAACTCCCCCCGGAGATTAGAACTGCCCCTACTCTTCCTGCCTTCCGTAAACTTCTTAAAACCCACCTTTGCCGTCAGGCATGGGGGAATTGAAACATCCCCCCCCCTGGGCACGTTGAATTTATATATGGTATGCTTGTGTGTGAGTCTGTTAGTTTGTGGGGTTTTTTAAATCTTTAAAATTTTAAATTGTTGATTACTTATGATTTGTCTTTTTACATGTTGTGAGCCGCCCCGAGTCTTCGGAGAGGGGCGGCATACAAATCCAAGTAATAAATAAATAAATAAATAAATAAATAAATAAATAAATAAATAAATAAATAAATAAATAAATAAATAAATATTCTCAATTGCCATGGAAGTAGGTTTTCTTGCTTAAAAAGTAGAAGTCATGTTGGCTGTCTACATTTAGCCAACATTGGTTGATCTCAAAGCTAAGTAGGTTTGGACTTGTTTAGCTTTTTGATAACGCTTTTGCTGAGGCAATGGCAAACTACTTCCAGAGTACTTCCTAAATAGCTACATAGATGTATCAATCAATAACTGAGAGTCAAACTCAACTTCAGGGGTTTTTCACTTTAAAAGAAGCCTACTATTTTGGGGGTGATTGCACCATATACAGTATTCCCTCAATTTTCGCAGGTTCAAACTTCGCGAATAGACTATACTACAGTTTTTCAAACAATATTAATTAAAAAATACTTCTCATTTTTTTATATACCACGTTTTTCCCCGCCCAATGACATCATATGTCATCACCAAACTAATAATTTTTGCAAATAAATAACAAAAAAAATAATTATTGTTAATAAATAATTATGTTTATAAATATGAGGATCACTAAGTGACTTATTCAATGGTGAGTACCAGTAATAATGGTGAGTAAATGGTTGTTAAGGGAATGGGAAATGGTAGTTTAGGGGTTTAAAGTGTGAAGGGAAGGCTTGTGATACTGTTCATAGCCAAAAATGGTGTATTTACTTCCGCATCTCTACTTCGCGGAAATTCGACTTTTGTGGGCGGTCTCGGAACGCATCCACTGCGAAAATTGGGGAAACACTGTAGTATTCTTTTCCTATAATAACTATGATCTATCCGAATAAGTAGCCTTATTTCTGCCTGTTTCCTGATTCTACATGGCCTTATTATTTTTGATGTAGATGTTTCTCATTCAGATGTTGGTTGGTGTGTTGCATTTCACATGTTGTTGGAAGTTACTTTAAATCCCACATTTGAGAGGGAGTTGGAAATAAAAGCAGTTGCTAGGGGGAAAAAATTGAAATGTTTATATGTAATTGAATCTTACTTCCATATCCTTACTCTAGAAATAATAAAAAGGCATAGAATGAGTACGTACACCCTACAAGTGTGACTTAATGCACACAGTGAGCGTCTATTTAAAACTGCCTCATGCATTTTTTGGGGGAAGGGAAGGATGTAGTTCATGGCAAGATAGGGTGCATGGATCTTCAGGAATCTGATATGAAGGGCAGAATATGATTGATATCACAGGTTGACATGTGTATGACACCTGTCAGATGTTTCTTTTGCTAGGATTTATCTATCTATCTATCTATCTATCTATCTATCTATCTATCTATCTATCTATCTATCTATCTATCTATCTATCTATCTATCAGATTTGTATGCCGCCCCTCTCTGTAGGATCCTCTACCAGCTGTGTGATACCAGCCTTTTCTAGCCAGGAAATGTTGCAGATGCTTTAAGAGAAATTTTGAGGATGTTGTGTTCATGCTTTGTGTGTGCCAAAGTGCATTTCACCATTTGCCAGATCCCTGCACAGATCTGGCCTGTCGTCTTAGCTCTGAGGAAACCTCCTCTTCTGATGTAAGAGCTAAGAAAACAGGCCCTGGAGACTCATAGGCTTCCTTTTGTCAAGCAAATTTTAAGTCATCACCCAAGGATATATTTTTTTAAAAAAAATACTGACTTATATATACAGTATATATCAATCCTGCTCCTTTACATTTTGTCTCTTACATGCAATTAAGAAATTGCAGGTTTTCCTACTCATATTTATGGGGACTTTTTTAAAATATTGGCCACAGATTTTTTTCACAGTCTAGATGCTATACTTTTTTGTGGCACAAGAAAATGCATTTTTTTCCAGCTTTTTATCTGTTTCTGAGGGAATACAATAAAATGAGCCACCACCACCCACTCCCTTCTCTCTGCTTTTGCCTTGAAGTGCAACAAACCAATCCTTTTTGTTTCAGGCTAAACCTATTCCCACCTTTTGATCTAACATATCTTTGTGTGAGGCCAAGCTCTTCAGGCAAAATCTCTGGGGAGCTATATTTAGAGGTAGCTCCCAGATTTGTTTTCTGATTATGTGTTGCAGCAGTTCACCATACCAAACTTGACCTAGGAATGTCTTTGGCTCATTTTGTGAGCACTTGAGCATGATCTAGCAAAATTGCTAAGTAGGATGGTGAGTTCAAAATGCTTTACTGCTGAAGGCAATGGGATATTTTGTTACCTAAGGGAGTGTTGTGTAATAATTGCCGCCTTGAATTGGAATATTTTAAAACCTTTAAAGTCAGATGTTGAGAGATCACAAAAATAACTTAAAAGAATAGTTCTAGTTATTTGGTTCCTGTTCTAACTGAAAGGCTTAACTGCGGTTGGTAGAGATGCTATAGTGACCCGGTGGTTAGAATGCAGTACTGTAGGCTACTTAGAAACATAGAAACATAGAAGACTGACGGCAGAAAAAGACCTCATGGTCCATCTAGTCTGCCCTTATACTATTTTCTGTATTTTATCTTAGGATGGATATATGTTTATCCCAGGCAAGTTTAAATTCAGTTACTGTGGATTTATCTGACTGCCAACTGTTTGCAATTTGGCAGCTCAAATCTCAACAGATTCAAGGCTGACTCAGCTTTGCATCCTTCTGAGGTGGGTAAAATGAGGACCCAGGATCTTGGGGGCAATATGTTGACTCGGTAAACTGCTTAGAGCAGTGGTTCTCAACCTTTCTAATGTCGCGATCCCTTAATACAGTTCCTCATGTTGTGGTGACCCCCAACCATAAGTCTAGCACCAATTCTCCCAACAGAGCTTTAAGCTGATTGGCAGGAAGGTTGGGAGGGATGCCCCCATTGTAAATGCCTGATTGGTCAGTTGTAAAAATATGTTCCAAGCTGCCAGAAGAGAAGCTTTAGTTCCTAAAACCAAGGGAAATTTGTCTTAGGCGACCCCTGTGTAACAGTTGTTCGACCCCCAAAAGGGTCCCGACCCCCAGGTTGAGAACCACTGCCTTAGAGGGCCATAAAGCACTGTGAAGTGGTATATAAGTATAAGTGCTATTGCTAGTAAATGCACAAGTAAGGGCAGGAATTGATCAAGTGATATGGGATATGGGACTGGTGGGGAAAGGGAGGCAGACCACAGAGCATAGTAGAAGCCTGTTTTCATTCACATACTCATAATAGCATCAGAAATTGTTATCCTGCCCTTTCTGGCTTTGTTTTGAAAGCATGGCAAAAGAGACCCTGTGGGGCCAATAGCAATAGCATTTAGACTTACCCTATATACCACTTCACAATGCTTTACAGCCCTCTTTAAGCAGTTTATAGAATCAGTATATTTTCCCCTAACAATTTGGGTCCTCATTTTACTGACCTTGGAAGGATGGAAGATTGAGTCAAACTTGAGCCTACTGAGATTCGATCTGCCAAACTGCTGGCAGCCAGTGATCAGCAGAAGTAGCTTGCAGTACTGCATTTTAACCACTCCACCACCGAGGGTCAACAGCTTTCCATTTTCTCTTGGCCCTAAGGATGGTCTTCCTGTCTGTCTTCGCTGATGAGTTGGTGAACAGCTCTAAGTGAAGCCTTTCTATTATCACCACCAACCTAAATTTAGTTAGCAGAATCAAGGAATATTCCCTGATGATTATTGAACAAAGGCTGTTATGGGGAAGAAGTATTTATTTATTTATTTGTTTGTTTGTTTGTTTATTCATTCATTCATTCATTTAATCTATCTATTTATCTCTCTATCTCTATCTCTATCTCTCTATCTCTCTATCTCTCTATCTCTCTATCTCTCTATCTCTCTATCTCTCTATCTCTCTATCTCTCTATCTCTCTATCTCTCTATCTCTCTATCTCTCTATCTCTCTATCTCTCTATCTCTCTATCTCTCTATCTCTCTCTATCTCTCTCTCTCTCTATCTCTCTCTCTCTCTCTCTCTCTCTCTATCTATCTATCTATCATCTATTAATAGATAATATTAGATAGATAGATAGATAGATAAATAGATAAATACCTCTTCCCCATAACAGCCTTTGTTCAAGTATGTATTTGTAATATACATAGATATAAATTGTTTATATACATAAGATGGATTCTGATAAGAGGGAACAATTGGACAAGGATGGTAGGCGCGCTGGTCCGCTTATGCATGCCCCTTACTGACCTCTAGGCGGGTGAGGTCAACAGTGGACAGTCTAAGGGTAAAGTTTTTGGGGGTTGGTGTTGAAACCAGAGACAAGTCTCTATTTGTTGTTGGCTTGCTTTGAAGATATAGTTTTTAAATGTCAGAAGACGTATCCCATAGTGATCAGGCATCTGTTCCAATAAGAATAAAGTATGCAGCTATTTGCTATGACTGAGGTCTTGTTCCAAGAACAATAGATGGACCTCTGAATAAAAATAGGTAGTGACCGACTCAGAAAGAGCAAGTTCAGGGGAATAGCTGCACTTTTCCTTGGGCCCCATAACTGTGTGGTGCTCCCTGAAGGAGGGAGCTGTACCTTTCGATTAGCTTTGCAAAGGGGGAAAGACCCTCAGGCTCACTGTGGGTGACACAATGATATTTCTGGTTTTTTTCCCAAGTGTCATTTCAAAGCACAGTCAGAGAAACTGCTTTGTGCAACCTCCCCTTCTGGTATTTAAGAGGACACGAATCATAGACATGTTTTTCAGCCCCTGCAGGAACTTTCAAATACAGATGGCATTCAGAGTAAGATCATGGAGGGTAAGCAGAGTGTTAATCCTCTTTCTCTTTCATTCTCATACACTACAATATTATACCATACTGTCTCTATCTATCTACCTCTCTCTCTCTCTCTCTCTATCTGTATATCTGTGTATGTATGTATGTATGTATGTATGTATGTATGTATGTATGTATGTGTGTGTGTATACACATATATATACATATATACATATACACATACATGCATGCACACACGTGTGTATGCATGCATGTATGTATGTATGTATGTATGTATGTATGTGTGTATATATATACTGCTCAAAAAAACAAAGGGGACACTTAAATAACACATCCTAGATCTGAATGAATGAAATATTCTCACTGGATACTTTGTTCTGTGCAAAGTGGAATGTCCACAACAGCATGTGAAAACAATTGTCAATCAGTGTTGCTGTCAGGCCCAAAGTCATTATGTGAAGTCCAAGGTGGGCCTGACACAGTTTGGGAGAGAGAGAGAGAGAGAGGGAGGGAGGGAGGGAGGGAGGGAGAGAGAGAGAGAGAGAGAGAGAGAGAGAGAGAGAGAGAGAGAGAGAGAGAGATGGGGAGAGAGAGAGAGAGAGAGAGAGAGAGAGAGAGAGAGAGAGAGAGAGAGAGAGAGAGAGAGATATGCCACCACACATTCCCTTCTCCAGATGCCACAGTAACAAACACGGGAAGGAATCAGGAATCCTGCATAAGATTGGTCCTCATGACTGCACTTTTGGGTGTGGGGATGTGAGATGGGGTTTTGACCCGGATGTAATCTAAGAGGAGTTGGAATGATTCCAGTCGAATCCAGACATGGCTGTTAATAAATTTTACCCAGCGAGAAGCACAGGCATGGAATTGATTTATTTCTCAAGCTATTTGGTTCGCTAACAGTTGCTTCCTAAGTGGAAAGTTTGATTTCACAGAAGTTTGATTTACTTGGAGTTATATTGTGTTGTTTAAGTATTCCCTTTATTTTTTTTAGCAGTATATACGTATATATATATACACACATACACACACACACACACAAACATACACACACACACACACACAAACATACATACATACATACATACATACATACATACATACAGTTGATTTTCTATCGAAATCAACTATATTCCCAACCAACTGGTATTCCCAAATATATTGGCCCCACACAGGGGCCATTCCAAGGCAGATATATTTTTTTTAATAGTTGACAACTATAATTTTACATAGTTACACATTTTTGCTGATCAGTGAAAAGGAAGGGAGCCTAGTATGGATCTATTTTGACCTTGTTATGGTCTCATCAGCTAGACATAACCTTACTGGGATTTGAACCTATACCTGTAGTATAGAATTATACTAGGCTCCCTTCCTTTTCACTTAATATTGTTAATATTGTGCTTAATATTGTATATTTGAGACAGTTGTTCTGGCCAATATTGTGAGCAACTGCTCAGTCCCATATCCAATGCAAAGTACCAGGACACACATGACCACACATAGTTTATCCAATTATGCTATCCCGCTGGTAGAAGCAAGATCACTCCTTCTGTTCTCTATTTGCTGGTTGCTAAGCAAATCTTGGGTTCATAGAGAGTCTGGAAGACAGACAATAGATCAAGGCCAATACATTGTAGGATTGGTTGTGGCCTGTCATTTAAAGCAAGCTTGCCATTGATCCCTAAAGGTCACCAAGTTTACTATTTTCTCCCTCCCTTTCAGAGAAGGATGAAGAAGGGAGGGAGACAAAGCAGGGCCTGCAGCAAAGAGCTCGCCTAATATTCTCCTTGACTCAAAGATGTACAACAGCAAAAAGACGAAACGATTGTGAGGATTCTTCATCCATGAAGGATTCTCTTTCTTGTTCTTCTTCACTATTTCTACTTAGTGAAGAAATAGTCTGGACAGAGGCTGGCAAAGTCAGTCAGGGGAATAAGAGACAAGGGAGAGATTTAGAAATGAATAGAGGCACAAGAAGAAAGAAAACGTGAAATTTGTTTTGCTATAATGGATAGAATGGCAAAAGGATTCTACTTAGGCATTCGGTTGTGCTGGGTATCTTCAGTATTTCTATGTAATCTTGAAATCTGAGATCAAAATTCAGGAATCTCCAGGAATGGGATTCTACAAACATGACATGAACTGCTATTTACTTTTAAATTTTATAGAGCTGTCCAGCTTGTGAATATGACTCAGGGCAATGCATTTTGGTTAAATAACAAAAAAACAAACCATAAAAACAATTAAAATACAAACCAATCAAAATGTAATTAAAATAGTTTAAAAACACATAGAACAAAAAATGTGATACAATTATCTTGATATTTCTTTTTTTTGCAGATGCAACTCTTGTGTTTTGCACAAAACATGAGGAAAATGGGAAATGATTTCTATGAAATGCAGAATTTTGATGCAGCTATGAATCCACTTATGAAATCTACACTTTAGATATGAAAAAGAAAAGGTCCTAAAATAATAATTACCTGTCATTAAGTTCTGGAGCACAGAATGAAAAGATGAGCGGGATATACTGAAACTGTCTATCAATTGCTAAGTGGTAATCTATCAACATTACTCTGGTCTGGAGAATACATGTTATATATTATAATTCATAGAATTAAGTTCTTGCAAACATTGAGCTTTGTTAAGGATTAAAAAAATAATAATTCTAGTACTGCAATAACTTAATTTAGAAGAGTTTCCTAAACTTTCATTTAGCCCAATGCTTTCTTTCCTTTGTCTAGAGCAGTATTTCCCAACCTTGTCAACTTGAAGATATCTGGACTTCAACTCCCAGAATTCCCCAGCCAGCATTTGCTGGCTGGGGAATTCTGGGAGTTGAAGTCCAACTATCTTCAAATTGCCAAGGTTGGGAAACACTGGTCTAGAGCATTGGAATGTCAGTTGTGCTTCAGGTTATATTGGAATTTGTTCCTTACTATGCTAAGTTTGCATGAATGCAAATATCAAATCCAATTGGGAATCTAATGAATTTCATCCTAAAAATCTGTTCTCTCAAAATGCATCTGTTTACAGGCATGTCAAACTGATTGATAGTACTCTGTACAAACAATTGGGTTTACAATATATAAAGTTAACAATGAATGCTTGTATGTGTTGAAGCACTGTAGCTTTAAGAGGTAGTGTTGCAAATTGCCATAAGAGGGAGCCAGAAAGCATGATCCTCTCTCTGTTCTTTCTGCTGATTCACTGTGACTGATGTAGCAAGCTCTGTGTGTTCGATGGTAGTTTAATGTATTTGTAAGCTGTAATCAGGAGCGAATTTCCATTACTGCTGCTACTGGTGCACTGTAAGTCCTTTTGCATGTGTGTGCATCACAGCATGTTTTTGCTTTTGCACTTGCGCAGGAAGTACAAACACGCTGCAATCTCACGAGGGAATGTATGTATGCATGATAATTCTGCAGTCCTTCAAGCGAAGAAGCAAAAAATCACCAAAACCTCTAGCATGCATGCATCTCCTAATGAGATTTTGCTTCTGTGCATGCACATGAAGCAAAAATATGGTAGTATGTGTGCACATGTATGCAAGAGGAGTGAACCTGTGCACACAGTGCACTGTTCACTACTAGTGCACTGTAGCAAGCCCCTACCGGTAGCAAGCCGCAATGGCTGTAACATATGTCTGATATGTAAGACAAAGACAGGCTTGTAATATTATTATTGTATTGAGAGTTATTGACTGATTTGAATGTGTATGATTGAACTATTATTATTATTATAGTAATAATAATAATAATAATAATAATAATAATAATAATAATTATTATTATTATTATTATTATTATTATAAACATTTATTTCTAGTGCCCTTTTAACAAAGGGCATAACAGCATGTTAGCAATAGCACTTTTTAACAGAGCCAGCCTATTGCCCCCACAATCTGGGTCTTCATTTTACCCACCTCGGAAGGATGGAAGGCTGAGTCAACCTTGAGCCGGTGTGAGATTTGAACTGCTGACCTACAGATCTACAGTCAGCTTCAGTGCAGTACAGAACTCTACATGCTGCGCCACCCCGGCTCATTTAACTTGACTTTGCTATTTCTAAAAGTAAACCCTATTTTATATACTTTAATGTATCTGTCTTGTGTGACTGAATAATTAGTCATATCTCCTGGATCTGCTGGAATCCCACATTTTCCTCTGTGAATGTCCTTGATAACTTAAGGGTTCTGCATACTCCTTAACACTGGTCATCTACATCTGCCCAGTTCCATGGTTTGGCTTTTCCTGTCTAACAAAGGCACCAACAAATGCATTGTCAAACTATTAGTGAGCAGAACAGATGTGTATTTTGAATGTGATACGACCTGGGAAATGAGATGCAAGAACTCACAAAAGAGAAAACTGATTTTAGGCAGTTCTCTTCACAGTGAAATAGTGTGTGATAAACTTCCAGGAGAGGTGGGTTCCTCCCAGTTCATCCAAACCAGTAGCAACCCACTGGTGACATCATGGAACCAGTTTGGTTGGTACTAGTCTGTGGATGTCAACATCTTTTTTGGGGAATTTTGTTTGGAATTTTTTTAAAAAAATATTTTTTTTCTTCTGTGCATGCACAAAAGCCGAGTTTCTGGCATTGCACATGTGCTGCCATCTTGTTTTTTGTTTTAGGGGGGAATTTATTTGGCTATTTTGGCACTTCTCATGCACGTGGCACGGCCACGTGGCACGTGAGTAAGTGGGAAGATACCACGAAAGCGTTTGTTGAGGCAGCAGAAGCTTACAAGAAACAAGCAGACAAACATTGATCACTCCAAGCCCCCTTTACAGTGGAGGATCAGGTTTTCTTATCAACCAAATACATTCAATTGAGAATGCCTAGCAAAAATCTAGGACCAAAAATTTTAGGCTCTTTCCCAATAGTAAAGGTGCAGCTCACATTACCTAGAATGCTAGGAAACAGAACAGAATAGACTGGAATAGAATTATTTATTGCCAAATGTGATAGGACACACAAGGAATTTGCCTCTGGTGCATATGCTCTCAGTGTACACATAAACAGCAAGTAATAGGTCATAATCATAACAGTAGTTACAATCATTAACCACAGGTTTGAAACAACAATTGATAAATCATAAGAAACCAATAGTTGGAGAGATGGGAAGAGGAGAAATGAAACTTGAGCATTGTGGGAATTAATTGTTCAGCAGAGTGATGGCATGGGGAAAATTATGTTTGGTTATTTGGACATGCAATTCCCTATAGCAGTGTCTATATATACAAATGATGTTGAACCCATGAGCAGTCTGGAGTTTGCTGACTATACTTTATTTGAGAAAGCCAGCCCCCCCAAAAATTAATCTAAAAAGGATAATGTCTCCTCCGAGTTTAACTCAGAGTAGAAATTGTAAGGGAAACTGCAAGTGAACCCATGGGTTTAAAGCCTGTCTAGCAATTTTAGGAGCAGGGGAAAGCCTGAACTTGTAACTCTAGAAGAGTTTTCTGGAACTTTGAAGAAGAGAGTAAAGTTGAATGAGAAACTACAGGGTTTTTCCCCCCTCCCTAAAATAATCTTTTTTGTTCAGCTACCAGGACCCTATCTTGCTTTGCAGGCATGGCTCCTTAAGACTCCGGCTATAGAATTTGTTCCTAGCAGTTGAATTCTTTGTTCGGAATGAGAGTTATGGTCTCACCCATGAAAGAAAGAGATGTATTTGAGAGGGTCGGGGTGGGGGAGGAGACTCGGAAAGGGTGTGCATCATTGTGAGCACAAGAGCAGCTGGATGTGGCAGGCATGAAATTAGAGCAAGGACTTTATCATCTATACAGATCAGGTGACGACTGCATTGAGGAGGAGAAGGAGGCGGAGACAATGTCCTCTATAGGCTGCCTTACTCCAGCTCCTTGCATGAACACCACAGGAGCAGATGCATTTTAATTCCCTTTTATTGTCAGCGACCCCAGTGGATATGGGGGTAGTGGGGACCCCTGCCTCTGCCTGCCCAAGGAACAGAACGTTTATCAGCCAGAATCAGTGTTATTGGTGACCGTTCATCACCCTTGCTCAGTGTGTAATAATGGAACTGTGTGCTTCCCTAGGACAGCCTTTGGTTGGCATAAAGACCATGACACTGTTGAATTCATGGCCAACTTGGGGTGCTTTCCCCCTGCTTTTCTTTTCTTCCCCTTTAACTTTCCTTCCTATGGTACCGTTGTCTTCGTCTTTGTTGGTGAGGATGGTGCCTGCGTCCTGTTTACTGCTCGGTTTCATTTCAATCTTCTTTTCATGCGACACATTATCTTGGGTTTTCTAAAGTGGGTGGTGGAAGGTGGGGAAACCTAACAGTGTGCAGCCTTTGGGCAGAGGGCAGTTTTGTTTTGTTTTTCAAAAGGACCTATTTTTAAATGTATCCAAAGTTGTACAAACACAAAGGCCTACATAATTGGGCATGGGGAGGGGAGCTGTGTGAATATAGCAGTTGACATGACTTTCGGTTTATTCTCTTGCCCATCCATCCCCCTCCGCAGCTGCTGAAATAATAGAAACATGGTTTGATCTTAAACACGCGTTCTTGGAAGTAAGTTCCACTTATTTGGCTGCTTAAAGGTCTTCAGGATTATAGATTTAATCTTGAAACTTTTTCTGTCATGAAGAAAATTTTAAAATAATGAGACCTCTGCCATGAAAAATAAGCCTATCCTTTCTTTTCTCTCAAAAAGTCAAATTGGATGGGGCTTCCAGATCTGAGCAGAAAAATTGAGGACAACTAGATGGGAGCAGTGTTTGTGTTTTACGTATCACTTCCCTCTCATAGCACATGCCTGGATTTTTGTAGTCCAAATCTGGTAGCAGCACTAAAGCTTCCCTTGACAGATGGGCTGAAAATTCTGGGAATTATAATTCCAACACATCTGGAATGCCAGTGTGTCAATGTCAGAACAGATTATTTACACTTATTCAATCAGCTATATTATCTCTACTCTACTTTGTTTCTTCTGGTCTGGACACAATTTAACCCTAACAATAATCTGGAAGCAACTTTTTGTTCCGCAGTCTTTTAAAAATGCTCCCACTTTGCATCCCAGTTGAAAAATGTGGAAAAGGTTAAATGGTTCACATATTTTTCACATGGGAAAACTACCTGTCCAACCTGATTTGGAATTTAGAAATGTCATCAGTTCCACATTATCCCCAGTATTCACTAATGTCCGTTTAGTTAAAATTGGCGGTGTTTGAAAAAAAACAGGACCCTCAACTTATCTCCATTGCTCATTTTTCACCAACATGGAAACACTATAGTCAGACTGTCCTGATACTTCCTCTTATGCAGCTGATTGCTATAATACTTTATGTTAAGGCTGAAAGTAGATTAAATAAATATATGGAACAGAACTTCAGCCAAATATTATCAGTGATAGTTTCTGTGGCGATGAAAAGAAATAGGAAACTAAATAACACATGCATGCAAGTGACAAGGGTGTTCAGTGGATGTGGTAGAAGAATTCAGAATGGTGGCCATGATAGTGCAATTAAAGGTCTGCTAATTTTTTATGTGAATCACACATTAACAAATCAGGTGGAGATTCACTGGTGCCAGTGTGGATTCAGTGGTGCCGGTGTGGCCACCATCTTGACTTTGTGAGGGTACCAGTGTGGCCTCCATCTTGACTTTTTACCATATCCTGTAGACACCCCAGTATATTTTTTTTAATACAACCTTCAGAAACTTCATGGGTGCCAGATAGGCCTATATGTGGCCTATATTAGAAACTGGGAACAGATGACTTAACGCAAACTGGAAAATCCAAAGCAAATGGGCAAATATTTGATTTGATATGTCTTGTTTTAGTGCTAGCATTTAGATTATATACAGGTTTATAGTGCTTTACAGCCCTCCCTAAGTGGTTTACAGAATCAGCATATTGCCCCCAACAACCTGGGTCCTCATTTTACAGACCTCAGAAAGATGGAAGAATGAGTTGATCTTGAAATGGTGAGAATCAAACTGCTAGCAGTTGGCAGATTAGTCTGCAATAGTGCATTCTAACCACTGTACCACCACGGCTCTTTTTCTTTTTCTTTTAAAAAACAAAGAGTCTGCCATTGTTCTGTGGTAAGTCTTGGCCACAATTGAACCTACCTCAATCCTGCCACTTTAAGATTGTGCAAACTCTCTGGTATGAGTTATTAATTATTCCCCTTCACGCATGATGCTGCCTTTTCTCTTCGTCCATCAGCACACCTTGTCCAAAGAACTCAAAAGCTTACTCCATAGTTTGTGACTTTAAATCAACTGAAGGAAGTGTCACGCTGAATATTGCCAGCCTCAGAGACATTTAGTAATTAAAGAGTTAACTTGTGTGCCTTTAATAAGATCCTCCTATTTTTGATGTAATATCCTGCCACATCATTTCCTTCTTTATGCTGTGTCTCTAGATTCTATTGTTCTTCTCTGTCTTAGACTCCATTGTGTAAGGTACTTGTTATTTTGTCCACCGAGACAATGTTTATTTTTACTTTAATAATAAAAGAACTCTTGTTTTGAACAAATGATTGAGGCTCTTGTTCATTACCTCCACGGGGTTAATGTCTTAATGGACTTTAATCACTTACAAATCGTGACAGGAAGGTATGGCTCTAGTATGGCTTTTGGCATTTAAGTGATACATGCCAGAAAGAAAATAGTCTTCCTCTAGCACGTTGTTTGCTTTATTTGAAAATGAAATATTTTGTTTGCTAATTTACTTTCTGATATAAAGGATTACTCAGAAATCCATCAACTCATGTATTAAAGAACAAGGCCTTCCCCATCTTGAAAACCTTGTACAGGAAAGAATAGGGCTGCAGAACCTTGCGCACAAAAGGAAAAGCATGTCACACACCAGAAGTGGAAAAGTGGGTTCTCCATTGGGCTTCAGCCCACCTTCCTAGGTTTTCCAGCCCACCTTCATATGCTCCCCATTCAACAGGTGCAGACCCCACCAAATGATTTGACAGGTCTACCTCCAAAAATTCCTTCCTAAGAAATTCCAACTCCTCCACTGATGAGAAAGAGTTCATTTATAAAAAGTGATTTTATATTGTGTATATGTGTGTGTCTGTATGTATGACAATACTTAATTTCAGATATGTTTTAAATAAATTAAGGGAAAGAAAGGAAAGAAGATTGTTTTTTTAATTAGAAATTTTATTTTTATTTACATATATAGACAAATATACAAAGACGTTACAAACACATAAAGTTAAAAAACCTAATAGGAAGCGGGCAAGTGCGCGACAGATCTGTATAGTGATAGTAACTAGATACATTCTCAGTAGCCTATTGTAGATAACTTATTAACATATATATAACATATATTGCTAACTATTGATAGTAGTTGAATTATAAAAAAGAAAGCAAGATAACAGGATAGTCTTAATTATTATAAATATCTTCATCTCTTTTATACAATTGTGAGGATTCTTCATCCATGAAGGAGTTCATTTATAAAAAGTGATTTTATATGTGTGTATATGTGTATGTGTGTGTCTGTATGTATGACAATACTTAATTTCAGATATTTTTAAAATAAATTATTTATTTAGTTATTTTTATTTATTTATTTTGTCCAATACACAATGAGGGTTTTAGTGGGTATATATATATATACACATAGTAAAATACATGATGAAGGTTATAGAGGAGATACTCATAGTAAATATATAGCTAAGAAATAATAGAAAAGAAGATATAGTAATAGAACATATCAATGAAAGAATAGAAGAAGAGATATAGGAATAGAAGAAAGGTATAGGAGATATAGGAGAGCAATAGGACAGGGGACGGAAAGCACTCTAGTGCACTTGTACTCGCCCCCTACTGACCTCTTAGGAATCTGGATAGGTCAACCGTGGATAATCTAAAGGTAAAGTGTTGGGGGTTTGGGGATGACACTATGGAGTCCGGTAATGAGTTCCACGCTTTGACAACTCAGTTACTGAAGTCATATTTTTTACAGTGCAATTTGGAGTGGTTAATATTAAGCTTGTATCTGTTGTGTGCTCTTGTGTTGTTGTGGTTGAAGCTGAAGCTGGGGTGAGGTATCATCAGTATGCAGATGATACCCAGCTTTACATCTCCACCCCTTGTCCAGTCGGCGAAGCAGTGGAAGTGATGTGCCGGTGCCTGGAGGCTGTTGAGGTCTGGATGGGTGTCAACAGACTCAAGCTCAACCCGGATAAGACAGAGTGGCTGTGGGTTTTGCCTCCCAAGGACAATTCCATCTGTCTGTCCATCACCCTGGGGGGGGAGTCACTAACCCCCTCAGAGAGGGTTCGCAACTTGGGCGTCCTCCTCGAGCCACAGCTCACATTAGAGAAACATCTTTCAGCTGTGGTGAGGGGGGCGTTTGCCCAGGTTCGCCTGGTGCACCAGTTGCGGCCCTATTTGGACCGGGAGTCACTGCTCACAGTCACTCATGCCCTCATCACCTCGAGGCTCGACTACTGTAATGCTCTCTACATGGGGCTACCTTTGAAAAGTGTTCGGAAACTTCAGATCGTGCAGAATGCAGCTGCGAGAGCTATCATGGGCTTTCCTAAATTTGCCCATGTCACACCAACACTCCGCAGTCTGCATTGGTTGCCGATCAGTTTCTGGTCACAATTCAAAGTGTTGGTTATGACCTATAAAGCCCTTCATGGCACTGGACCAGAATATCTCCGGGACCGCCTTCTGCCGCACGAATCCCAGCGACCAGTTAGGTCCCACAGAGTTGGCCTTCTACGGGTCCCGTCAACTAAACAATGTCGTTTGGCGGGGCCCAGGGGAAGAGCCTTCTCTGTGGCGGCCCCAACCCTTTGGAACCAACTCCCCCCAGATATCAGAGTTGCCCCCACCCTCCTAGCCTTTCGTAAGCTCCTTAAAACCCACCTCTGTCATCAGGCATGGGGGAATTGACATGTTCCTTCCCCCTAGGCTTATAAAATTTATGCATGGTACGCTAGTGTGTATGATTGGTTTTAATTTGTGGTGTTTTTTAAAGTAATTTAAATATTGGATTTGTCTTACATTGTATTGCTATTGCTGTGAGCCGCCCCGAGTCTGCGGAGAGGGGCGGCATACAAATCTGATTAAAAACAAAAACAAAAACAAGTAGTCGCCGACAGGCAGGACGTTGCACCATATGATCTTGTGGGCAATACTTAGATCTTGTTGAAGGCGTCTTAGTTCTAGGCTTTCTAGGCCCAGGATTGAAAGTCTAGTCTCATAGGGTATTGCAGGAGAGGCGGAGTAACGACACGGACACAAGAGCTGGATTTAAAACTGGGTCATTTTTATTAATTAAATTTGCATAATTTATTTAAATAAATTAGCATAATTAGCATAATTAAACTATAACCTTAACAAGGACCCGCAGGGTCAAACAATTGCTTCCGGGGCGGAAAATGACGACAGATAAACTTCCGGGGCAACTTATGGGCTTAGCTCCATGCTAATCCAGGTGAGGGACCCCTCCCTCACCTGAGACATTGCCATGCACTTGCATGTGGGAGGTCCCGCCGGCTAACCCCTACCAGGGGAATTAAATGTGCGGGACCCAAAGACAGGTTCCCCCCAATTGCTCAGGTCGCTCACACCACAAGCCTTTGGAGAGAACCTGTCAATCATCCCCAAAGATGCCCAACGGAGAACACGCAGTTGCTAAACCACCACCCAGTTTTCTGCCCCTAACCTGCCTACCCAAATGACCAAAGGTAAGCCAATTTACTTAAACAGGGGCAAAGCACCCCCTAACCATTTATCTGTCTCCACAGTGTGGAATAGGCGAAAAAACAATCTTGGTAAATGCCAAGACCGCCAAAAATTCCTATTCGGGCCCCTAGGGCGACCCCAAGTGGCACACTGCAAGATAGGGAGGGTGGGTGGGTGTTTGCTGCTCAGCTGAGTCCGGGGCGAAAAGGCTGAGCCCGAGCCTGCCGGCCCTTATATAGGGCTCGCAGGCTCCTCCAGGACTCGTGACCGGGTAGGCCCAAGCCACCTGATATTTCGGCCGAGATCTCACGAAGCCTCGCGAGATCTCGGCCCTTTCCCCAAAATGGCGGCTAGGCCGGCAGGCGTGTCCCCCGGCCCTCCTGCAAAAGTGCCGGGGGATGAAGACACCCAGCGGTATTCTCGTAGGAAAGAAAGGAAAGAAGATTGGTTTTTGAAGGGCGAGTTGATAACAGAATGGTAGACTTCTGTTATTGCTTCTATCCTCATGCTTGTCCCATGCAAATACTAAGGCAACACAAAGGGGAATGTTGAAACTCCTCCTCCTTCCCCCTCTTCCCTCTTCCCTCCTCCCCATTGGGACACCATCTGTTGACTGTCAAGCTGCCTCCGCCACTGAGTCTCTCCTGAAAGGCCATTGAGGGGAAAAAGGAATGCTGGGCGGCAGTCTCCGTAGAAACATTGAAAAGAACATCTTTCTTTCCATTGCTAATTTAGGGGTCAAAGTGTGTGTGTTAGGAAAAGAGGGGGTCAGAGGAGGAGGAGGAGAAGTTAAAGACCCTGACAGTGTACATTTGATAAATCTCTGACAGGAGTAGGAATGGAAGCCAGCTCTCTCTTTGACTCCAGAGATACTCTTGTGCTACCCTATTTCCCTTTCCAGTCACAGAGCAGTGCTGCATGATTGGAGGCAAACAAACTCTGTTCAAGGAACAATATTGTCTCTCTTAGATGCTTTTGATTGGGCTGGGGGACCAGGCTTTGACTGACACAATGGGCTTTGCATAGAGATAGAGTCTATCAAAACAGAGAAAGCTACATTCCCTTCTTGGGATCTGAAAGGAAAATAGTGGCTGTGACTTTGTCCTTGCATTTCAGACTGAAAACATACCTCATCAATAGATTCATTTAACTCCCTTGTTGTGTTGTGGAAGTTATTATGCTCCCCAAACCAATATGATTAATAATCATTTGTTTTGGGTTCATTATAACTGTGCTAAATCTTGAAAGATTTCCCAAGTAAATGTTAAATATGTGTGGGCATGTACTTCTTGGCACAAAGAACACATCGTGCAATTGTCATCCCAGTTTTAAACCAAGGCAGCACATAAATCTAAAATTGGAGCTTATTGTTTTTATTGGTGATGTGGAAATGAACTGCTTGCTCCAAATGCTGCTTGCTCCAAATCTAAATATTCATAGGAGCCCTTTCAACCTAATACCCTTTAGGTATGTTGTTCCAAATCTTATCTCTCCCTCTGATACTCTTATCTGCAAGAAGAGCCATCTCCAGTGAGTCATTTTGTATAAATATACAAATTTGCCAGGCATTGAAGCAGAAATTTTGTCAATTTAGCTCAATGTTTTCACTGGTGCTTTATCTTTTCTTCATTCTTTTATAGGTTGTCCTTCAAGTGGAATATTTTCCTGATGATAGATTCCCTCATGCCTTTTAATCTTATTTATTTAGAGAGGTCAGTAGCACCATCCATGTTTTGAAAATGTTAGTGAAGGTCTGGGAAACTATTCTTAAAAAATAAAGTTATATTTCTCCAAGAAGCCTAAAACTATGTGCTTCATTCTTCCTTCTTTGCTATATTTTATCTTCCCAGCAATCCAATAAACTAGATTATCCTTTCCCCTCCTATATGAATGGAATTGCATATGCTTCTTCTAAAGACACTTAATTTTTGAAGCAATTTAGTCCAAATATTAATTCTAAAAGAGCTGGACTCACAGTCCAATTTCTCTACTTTGTCTCTATTGTGTAAAATGAATACAACCCACTCGGTTCAATTTCTTTATTTTTGCGCCTAGGAACCATCTTAGGTAGTTTTTCCCAACCTGGTGCCATTCAGATACATGGAGGCCCTTGTAATTTAACACACCTGAAGAATACTTGGCTGACTAGTGCAAATTGTGTAAGCTTTTATTTTCTTTCACCAAAAAGAAAAAGATATCATTTTACCTTCTTCCTTTCTTTCCACATATTTCAGCCAGGGCAACAAAGATCCATTTTCATGCAAATACCTCAAGTATTCAAAGTTCAAAGGACTCTTTGAATTGTGATTATAGTCCCGTCTGCACAGTTCTTGGGTTTGTTTTCAACAGCAGGGACTTATCCCTAACCGGTAACACATCATCCATCATTACCATTAACTGTCTGATCTGTTCCATTAAAGTTGTTCATAGCCAATTTTCTTTTTCAAGTTTGCCAGTTCACGTGGCCAGGATCAGAAAGCTTACCTACAGCCTGTACAATTGCTACATACTATTGAATTATATTTTCTTGAATGTAGCATGAGTATCATGTACCTTGGTAAACTTGGAACGATTTGTTATATTAATCATCCAAATTGGGGTTTATAAATATAGCATAGTTCTATTACTCCATATTTTACAGATATGGCAAATAAAGGATATATGTATTGTTTGGGGTTTGATCCAAAGTGTACAGTAGATTGACTTCACTCTATACCAGTGAAAACTCAGAATAGTTTATAGTATCCCATCAGGTTCATCTCTAATTATCCCAAAAGCAAGTAGCAAGTAGGACTATTGCCACCTCTTCAGGAGGATCAAAGCTTCAGAGAAGAAAGGCTATATTAGATAGAATTTGGAGGCTTACATAGTCTTTTAAAAAATCTGCGTTGATCTTCTGTTATAAATTTCAAGGTATTCAGTATGCTTAATCAGAGTGATATTGACATATTCATATAGCAAAGTGGAATACCTAAGCAAAGCACCCTTCTAGGTCTCTTCTGCCTATTACCCCGAAGGGATCATTCTGTTACAAAAAACAAATGAATAGCAGTTTGCCAACCTTAAGGTGAGGACAATATCCTTATAAAAACAAATGTCGGACTGTGAACCAAACCAGAACCCACCCGTTTTCTTTACCTGTTCCTCTCCTCCACTAGATGTAACCTTTCTCCTACCCTTGCTGAGCCATCTTCTCGTCCAAGTAATCAACTTGTATAATCCAAGCCACCTTGGATTGGTCAACTGGCATGGTCCTAATGAGGTGGATACACAAAGCTCACAAAAAATACTCTAGTTTGAGCAGGGAAATCAAGCTGCGTATATCAACTGGAGTGCTACATGCAGGCTGCGGAATTCTGGCAATTGAAGTCCACCCATCTGGGAGTTGGTGAGGTTGAGAAAGAGTGAACTACTGTAGATATTGCATGCATTATATTGCAGAAGAGATGGAGTAACGACTCGGACACCAGAGCTGGATTTAAACTTGGGTCATTTTTATTATAATAAATTTGCATAATTTATTAATTAAATTAGCATGAATTAGCATAAATTTGCATAAATCAACATATTCAACTATGACCCGGAAACAGTGGACCTGCAGGGTCAAACAAACACTTCCGGGGCGGAAATGACGTAAAAGGTCAACATTCCTGGGCAACTAAGGGCGTAGTCGATGCTGGTCCAGGTGAGGGACCTCTCCCTCACCTGAGACCCTGCCATGCACTGGCATGAGGGGGGTCCCGCCGGCTCACCCCTACCCTGGGACTTCAATAGCGGGACCCAAAGACAGGTTCCCCCCAAGTGCGCAGGTAGCACCCACCATGGGCTTGGAGAGAACCTGTCAATCATCCCCAAAGATGCCCAAGGGAGAACGCGCAGTTGCTGAACCACCACCCAGATTTCCGCCCCTAACCTGCCACGGAGCGGGGGTCAGATCTATAACTTGGCCCACCGACTCCCCCCTCTATCTGCGCCAGCTCACGCAGAGACCGCTGCAGGTCCTGTAAGAAAATGGCGTTCCCCTGTTCTGACAGGTGAACGCCATCGGCCCGGTAAAGCCACGGCCGATCTACGGTGATGAGGGGATGGGCCACTACAACCCCACCTAATTCCTTGACTGTTTTTCCCACGGCCTTATTCACCCTACGCCTGACCCGGTGTATGGCCCTAAGGGAAATGGCGTCCCTCCAAACGATCCTAGGGAGGATCTCTGACCACACCACTTGCGTGGTGGGCCATACTGTGCGAAGCCACCGCAGGTCTTCGCGCGCCTGGATGATCAATGGAAGACCACCAAGCAGGCACAGGTCATTGCCACCGAGGTGCAAGACCAGCCATCTGGGTGCGGCTATGGGTTGCCGACCACCCAGTCCCATCTGGGCGCGACCCTGGGTAGCCGCCCGCCCAGCAGCGCCAGGTACCGCCCTGAGATGCTGAGTACCCAGCAACGTCGGTAGGAGCCCCTCCCACCGCATACCCCTCCGGCCCATCCAAACAACATTGACCCACCGTCCCAACGACAGCTGGGTCCCAATGGCGCTTCTGGCTGCTGAGCGGCCGGCCCAGAAGACCATGCTGTGGCCACACAGCAGCGCCGTCGGTTTCTGCCTGGACTGGGAACCTGGAAGAGGACACACACAGAGAGGTTACCTAGCCTAAACCCTGCCCAGAATCCTCAGCGGGCCTAACATAACCCAAATATGCCGCTGACCGCCAGCGGCCGATCTCCTGAATCCGTTGGGCCGGGAAACCAGAAAGTGCCGCGCTAGTGGCGGCGCCGATACGGAACGAATGCGTTCCGTAGCCGGCGGGATCCATGCCTACCTGAGACATAGCCTTTGACACTACCGCCCAGAATTGATAGCGGGTCAGGGGGGTGCCATCCTGATGTTGAAAAAGGTACCCACGCCCTGACCCCCGCAATCCACAAAAATGCTGCAAAGCAGCCACCGGGCAAACAGACTGATCGATGGCTGCGCTGAGCTCAATTCTAACCCCTCTGTGTAACTGATCTGTCTTGGAGTGTCTCACCAAAAGGGAGACACCCCCCTGTCTAAAGGTCAGATCAGTGAGCTGGAAAGCACGGAGCGACAAGTCAGACTGCGAGGAGGCCATTGCCTCGCTGACCCTGAGGGCCCCAAAAAACATAACACAAGTCGTTGCCCTAAAAAGACGGGCCTCGTACAGAGAGGCACACAGACTGTCAAATGTTTGATTAATCAAAGACAGCTGCTGAACCGTCAGGGCCTGACGAGTGTCAGAAGGGAACCCCTGTCGCTCCCGCACCCAGCCCTCCAGCATCCTCCGGATGCGAAAATCACCCGAAAAATCATTAAACCCCCCCGCCTTGGACAGAAAGGCGAGGCCGGCTAACCTAGACCTGATAGTCCTAACTGAAAGGCCACGCCCCTTCAGCAGGACACAGAATTCAGCTAGGTGCTCAACCGGGACAGGCCAGCTATGGGGGTAACCCCTACCCTGCCTGAAATCCCCAAACTCCTTACCTGCACGCTGGTAAGCTCGCAGGGTGCCAGGTGCTACAGATAAGGTGATCGCCCTGGAGGCCTCGTCTCTCCAGCTCTCGGGAGCCCGCCCAGGCTCCACAGGTGGGCTGGAAACACCTCTGGCGACGCTCGGGCCCACGGGGCCAGGGTCCGAAACCTGGACAACTGACCACGGGACAAGGCGTCAGCCACCCCGTTATCTAACCCCGGGACGTGCCTAGCCAAAAACAAGGCGTTCAGAGACAAGGACCTGTGCACAAAATGGCGGACAAGCCGCATTACCCTGTCACTCTTAGAGGACAGGGCGTTCACAACATGGACAACCGCTAGATTGTCACACCAAAAATGCACAGTCTTGTCCCTGAACTGCTCTCCCCAGAGCTCTAAGGCCACTATCAAGGGGAAAAGCTCCAAAAAGGTCAAGTCCTTAACCAATGAACAGGCACTCCATTCCGGAGGCCATGCCGACCAGCACCACTGGTCACCTAAAACTACCCCAAAACCGCAAGTCCCTGCGGCGTCGGAACACAGCTGCAGCTCCGCTTCCAAAAGAAGCTCCTGCCGCCAGAAAGACAACCCGTTAAAATGTTCCAAAAACTCCCGCCACACGCAGAGGTCAGCCCTGACCCCAGCGCATAAGCGGGTACGATGGTGGGGCAACCGTAGCCCCTTCATCGCATCATACAACCGGCGAGAAAAAGCCCTACCAGGCACCACTACCCGACAGGCGAAATTAAGGATCCCGGCCAACTCCTGGAGCTGCCGAAGAGTAACCTTCCTGCAGCCCAAGACCGCCTCAAGCTTGGTCCTAATTTTAACCAACTTATCCAGGGGCAATCTGGAAGATTGCTCCTCTGAATCCAATTCAATACCGAGGAAGGTAATCCTGGTGGCAGGGCCTTCGGTCTTCTCAGGGGCTAAAGGCACCCCCAATTGAGCACAAAGGGCTTCGAAGTCCCGCATCAAAGCAAAGCATTGCTCCGAGTGCGCCGGCCCGGCCATCAGGAAATCATCAAGGTAATGAACGACCGAACCCAGGCCACTACGCCTCCTGAGCACCCACTCCAGGAAGGTACTGAAGCTCTCAAAAAGGGAGCAGGAAACAGAGCAGCCCATAGGCAATGCCCTGTCCACATAAAACCCACCTTCAAAATGGAAGCCCAGAAGCTCGAAGTCGCCTGGGTGAATGGGGAGGAGCCGGAATGCCGACTTAATGTCGCATTTACCCATAAGGGCTCCCACCCCACACTCCCTAACCATGGCCACGGCCGCATCGAAGGATGCGTACCGGACTGAACAAAGCTCGTCAGGAATGAAGTCATTCACTGACTCCCCTTTTGGAAAAGACAAATGGTGAATCAGCCGAAATTCACCACTCGCCTTTTTGGGGACCACCCCCAGGGGGGACACTCTAAGATTCGAAAAGTGAGGCTTCGGGAAAGGCCCAAGGACCCTGCCCTCAGCGACCTCCTTTCGAATCTTAGCCCGAACAATGTCCTCATGTCCGACAACCGACCTGAGGTTGTCCGACATGAAAGCCTTCCTAACGCCCACATAAGGGATCCTAAATCCCTCGGAGAAGCCCCTCAAGAGCAACTCGGCTCTCGGGCGAGGGTGGTAGTCGACCAACCAACCCTCGAGCACAGAAACATTAATTGGGCTGGGCCCCTTTTCCCCCAGCTGGTGGGGGAGGTTTTCCTGGACCCCCGCCCTTCTTCTCCGCCCCTTTCTTGGGGCGGGGACAGACTGAAGCCGCATGGGACCCCCCACAATTCCCGCAGGCATGCTTGTACTTACAAAAGGGACGAAAACACGCCCCTTTTGCAGCAAACTCATGACAAGCGGGCGAGGCCCCCTTACCAGCCACACCAGGAGTCGCCTTGGCCGGCGAAGCCGCGCCAGGCTCCTCCTCCATGAAGTGCCCACTATCCGTACGCTCACACCCTTCCTTCCCTGACATATGCGTGGCCCGGAACCAAAGGTCCGGCACCACCATATCCCAAGGCAAGTTAGGCTCTACCGCCATCCTCATACGAAAGCCTTTATCATAATGGCGCCATATGGTGCCCTTATATTCGAAGTGGGCCCTGGCAATCAAATCTATATATTTAAACATGGCAGAGGCCATAGCCGGCTGCCTTTGAATCACCACAGACCCATAAGTAAGAAAAGCATACAGCCAGGAGCTGAAGCATTTCGTTACTTTGGTTTTCTTCGTTTTCTCCCCCGGGACAATCTCTTTCTCCTGCTTAGGAACCTCTCGGTTCAAAAGCGAAAAAAGATCCACGTATTCTCCCCGCCATATAGCCTCCTTCACCGAAGGGTGAAGGTGGCATCCTAAAGGGGTGGACGGCAACCCGCACGGGATGGCCCCCGCTTTAATGCAAGCGAACGGGTCCCATACCATGTTGGCCGCAACACCAAAAACTCCCGCACCGTGGGGGTAGGGCAAGACAGGGAGCGGGGGCATAACAGCAGGGGCTGGAGGGACCCACCCCCCTGCACCGGGCACCGCAGGTATCCCCGTAGGACCCGGCCCGGGCAGCGGAGCAGAGCCAGCCGCCAGCGGCCCCGAAGGAGGAACCGGCTGCGCCCAGACCTGCCCGCAGGTGCCCATGGAAGACCCCAGAAAACTGGACCCACTCCCAACCCCCGCCGGGGGAAAACCCGGGGTGGGTGAAGGAATAAAGGACAGCGGTGTAGTGTGTGGTGCAGCCTCACCTGCCCCGTACGGGGTTGATGACATCCACGGGGGGCCCATTGTTGCGGGGCCCGGGAAAGCCGCCATCGGCCCCGCCGGGGCTTGTCGTCCAGCAGGAGCCATCTGCCCAGCCTGGGCCGCCGCAGGATCTCTTCCCAACGCCGCAGGAACTTGCTCAAGGGACCCTCCGGAGCCCGAACCGCTTCTCCACTGCTCGAGCTCGTCGAGCCTCTCCAACACCCTGGCCCAAGACATGGCAGGAGAAAGATCAGGTTGAGGGGCAGGAGGCACCGAAACCACCCCCCCCTTGCACGGGGACCACCCCCGTAGACCCTCCCTACTGGCCCGAGCCCGGGCAGAAGGCCTAAGGGCCCTCCTGGGACGCGCAGCCGGCGGGGCCATAGGGGCAGTGGCAGGCCTCTTCTTCGGAGCCATCCCAAATCCTCAAAGTCTAGTATGCAGGGAGCAACCTAGCTGCAGCCTAGGATTGCACTCCCCACCCTCTGAGTGGCAGGCAAGCGTCCCCCACCCACTGGGCCCCTACCTAGTGTCAACCAAGGTAAAGGGAGAAGCCCTTGTAAACCCCCTAGGCCCCTTGTCCGAGGCCCCAAAAACGTAAGCTTCCCCTCACGGGTAGGCCCTTAAGGCCTAAGCGCCGGCCTCCCAACAACCCAGGACCGGGGACCCCAGAAGCGAAACCGCCAACCGCGCCCTCCTCCCGGCCGGGAGGAGGTTACCAGTCCCCCTCGGGCCCGAGGGGGATCCACTTGAAGAAAGCTCCGCGAGTCCTCCCAGACCACCGGGATTTGAGCCTCAATCAGGCAGATTCAGAGTCAAGAGTGACAAATACAACTTTTCGCTCCCTCTGTCGGCCACAAAATGGCGGCCGCGACACAAGGGCAACCCAAAATGGCGTCGGAGCAGCACTCAGCCGAGTGTCTGCTCGTGAGCTGGGTCCGGGGCGAAAAGGCCTGCTTCAAGGCCCGCTGCCCTTAAATAGGGCCAGCAGGCCCCGCCCGGACCCAACGTCATGCCCAGCCACGTGGGCAAAGCATTCCCGGCCGAAATCTCGCCTCGCGAGATTTCGGCCGAAAACAAGATGGCGGCCGCCATAGGAAGGGTCCGAGTCTGCCCGGCCCTTCCGCAAAAGCGCCGTGGGGCCGGTAAGTCAGCCGGCGATAATATAGCATGGGTTGAACAGTGGTCCTGAAGCAAGGGAATTCTTGTTTTCAAGAGCAAAACGTAGATGGTTGTACTTCTGAAATATTTAAGCATTTTGAAATTTTGTAAACAATGATCAATAGAAAAAACAGTTTTGAAAAAAAGCAAAAATCTGAGCACCAACTACTTGCTGTTAACAGACTGATTTTAAAAATATATTTATAGGTTGCTTTCTAGATCATTTTTTATCTATGATTGTCTACTAAGTCTCTAGAAAAAAAGATTTTCTACATTTTTCAAGATCTGGCTTGGGTAAAAAAAAAAAAAAATAGTTGTTCCTCGTTGATTTGCTAAAATGTCCCAACCAGTGTAATTGCCTCTATCTCATTGGATATCAATAAAAATATTTACTTAACTTAATGTTCATTGATGAGTATTGGGTATGCCAGTGATTGCATTGACCTTTCATTAGAATTGTGGTTGGATGTGGAAAGTAAGAGTTTATTTTTAAAAAATATATATTTGGCATGGTTCTTCTCAGATAAGATACAGAGGTCTAAGAGAGGATGAGGAGGGGAGTCATTAAAAAGTCAAGTTGGCCACAATTGCAAAGTTGAGGTTGTCATCATGACTTCTTAACCCTCCTCTCCCCCTCCGTCCCCATAAGTTCACATCTAATTTATCTTTTATCAGCCATTCTCTTGATGCCTGTGGATATTAAGCCTGTGGGACATGAGCTGGCTTCGTTTTGACAGGGTGCTTCATGCCATGAAGGCAACACCATTTGCCTCATCAAAGCACTTCCTGTCATCCTGTAGCCTCACTCCATACTTGGAATAGCTGGAAGAGGTTTTTAGTGCAGAAGCAGCCATGTGTAAATATCTCTTCTAGCTGCTGGAACAGCTAGAGGAGGTAGAATGAGTAAAAGAATGTGGCTTTCCTTCATTCTTAGAAGCAAGGGGGGATGCATTGATTCATCAAGCAATCTTGAATTGTTGCTTCCTCAAGAGTTCCTTGAAGTGACAACCCACTCAAAAGTCTACAGAGGCCCCCTGTGTAGCAGGCCTCTGATCCCCTTGTTAATCATGTACCAGCATTTGTACCTCCAGTAAACTTGTGAGTTGAAAAATCAGATGGGGGTCCTACATGGATACACATTCAGCTTTGTGTGCTTTATAGAAGCCTTACTGAAGGACAGTTAATGTTCCTGAGGGATGATGGATGTAAGACAATAGTAGAAATCTTTCATAAAACATTTCCTCAATCATTCAGACCCATCTTAGTGAGGCAGCATGCAGAGCAAGAGAGATTAATACATTTCAGAGATATTAATTTGTCACTTTTTAAAGATACCACCAGAATTCTAATCTAGTCTTTTAAAAAAAAAAATGAAATAGAAAAGCTTATTTTACGTGTGATGAAATGAACGGAAGCCGTTCCACTGCTTTGTATAAATGTGGCCTGTAATCATAACTTAAACCCACCATTTAGATATTGAGATGTGTGTTTACAGTGAAATGGGATGGATAAGCTTAACTTCAGGGAAATTACCTCTCTCCAATATAATCAAATGGAATGTCTAAGAAGGGCGAAAACCCTGCTTTTTGAAATTGGAAGGCTTTCGTAGATCTTAGGTGTGCAATCTTTCACATTTTATTTTAAAACCTGTTCTCATGGCCCCATCGTGTGGTCAGCTTTGTGTACTGCCTAGATGTGTGTTGATTTGACAAAATTCAGCTTGTGATTCAGATATCTGATATGTTTTCATCATTAACTGAAAGTATATTTATACCTTCAAAGTATACAATCTCTTATTAATAGTGCTTTTTAAAAAGGTTTCTCTGCTAGTCATGTTGGGATCTAGGGCATAATCAGTGAAGGGCTACCAAAATTTTTACTACCACACTTTGGGTGTGGCTTATGCAGGACACCCTGCATTTTCTTTCAACATCTTTCAGTGCAAATTGGGTGCTCTGGGGTGGAGCTCCATTTTTGCTACCCCACTGTGTTCCCTCCCATCCGGGCAGTAGCCCACCCCTGGACATAGTGCTCATCTCCATTTCTTGGCTGAGGGAGCCATCTTCTAGTGAGCTGTCTAGATACTTTCCATCAACATGTCTCCATTGTCAACTTGTTTTATGTCTTTTCATTTATTTATATGCCGCCCCGAGTTTTCGGAGAGGGGCGGCATATAAATCCAATAAATTGAATTGAATTGAATTGAATTATTTTGTATTTTTCCCTTTTAAAAGTAGTTCACTTTTGTAAATCAGGGGTATACAAGCAATAGTCATGCAATTAATATAGAAACAGAAAATAACCAAGTTCCGTAGGAACTATGAGCTAATGGAAGAATCAGAGACAAACTCCTAAATGTTCATCTGGGAGACAGGTAAATGTCTAGGCCTAGATTTAGTTCACTTGGTATATAGGCCTAAAATGTCATTGCTATTTGGTTTCCTTCTTTCAAAGTCTAACTTCTTAGGGTTTTGCTTCCTAGAAACAACTTGGAGATTTTTTTTTTTAGTACAAATATTCACAAGATGTTTCTTTTCTTTTCTGTTTTGTATTTCATAGATCTATAAACAAAGTGGAGTTGGTACATCAACCATAAGCCAGCAAGGAAAAAAACAAAGGAAATGTGAGAACATGCAAACAGGATACTATTCAGTACTTTTGCACTTGGAATAGCAATTTGACCTTAAGGAAACAACTTAACATTTTTAGTGGCTCCAAAAAAAAGAGAGACTTAAATATGGGCCTGAAGGTTGTGGAAGTTAAGAGCTGTCTTGGTTACATAAAATTCATGCAACTGGTTGCATTTTCTGTGACTTGTGTGTAAGTTTAATGAATTTCCTTCTGTAAATATACAAAAGGAAATTCATTAAACTTACATCAGTCACAGAATACAGAAGTGGTTGCATGAATTTTATGGAACCAGGAAAACTCTCAAAAACATCACCGGTTATAGCTAACCATCTTCTCAAGCTGAAGGAGATCAGTAATTGGCAGATGACCTGAATGTGTTCTACTGCAGGTTTGAAAAGAAACCACAACCACTTATCTGCACAGCCTCCATCCCAGACACACCAACAACAGCTAAATCTTCTACAACTGAACTCATCCCATTGGGTTTACAACCCCTAGTGATCACAGAAAAGGAAGTGAAAGATCTATTTCATAGACAGAAGCCTGCTTAAAAGTCTGTGCTGACCAATTGGCCCCCATCTTCACCCAAATCTTCAACAAATCACTAGAGTTGTGCTATGTTCCTTCCTGCTTCAAACGCTCAACTATCATCCCAGTGCCGAAGAAGCCCTCCATCAAGGAACTGAATGACTACAGACCAGTTGCTCTAACATCTGTAGTTATGAAAACCTTTGAAAGGCTAGTGATGTTCCACTTGAAAACCATCACAGATCCACTGTTAGACCCCCTGCAATTTGAATAGTGAGCAAATAGATCAACAGATGATGCTGTTAATATGGCTCTACACTACATCCTTCAACATCTTGAATCTCCAATGACCTATGCTAGGGTCCTCTTTGTGGACTTCAGTTCAGCATTCAATACCATCGTACTGGACATTCTCTTAACCAAACTAAATCAGCTAGCGGTACCTGAACACACTTGTAAGTGGATCACAAGTTCCTAACAGACAGGAAGCAGCAGGTGAAGCTAGGAAAAATCACATGTGATACTTGTACTATTAGTACAGGTGCCCCCCAAGGCTGTGTACTCTCACCACTTCTCTTCTGTCTATACACTAATGACTGCATCTCAAACGACCCATCTGTTAAACTACTGAAGTTTGCAGATGATACAACAGTGATCGGACTCATTCGAGACAATGATGAATCCGCATACAGATGGGAAGTTGAACAACTATCCTTTTGGTGTGACCAGAACAATCTAGAACTGAACACACTCAAAACCATAAAAATGGTGGTAGACTTTAGGAGAAACTCTTCCACCCTTCCATCTCTCACAATACTAGACAACACAGTATCAACAGTAGAAACCTTCAAATTCCTAGGTTCTATCGTATCTCAAGACCTAAAATGGTCACCTAACATCAAAAACATCATCAAAAAAGCACAACAAAGAATGTTCTTTTTGCGCCAGCTCAGGAAGCTCAAACTGCCCAAGGAGCTGCTGATACAGTTCTACAGAGGAATCATTGAGTCTGTCATCTGCACCTCTATAACTGTCTGGTTTGGTGCTGACACAGACTTCAGAGGATAATCAGAACTGCAGAAAAAACAATTGCTGCAAACCTGCCTTACATTGAGGACCTGTATACTGCACGAGTCAAAAAGAGAGTGGGGAAAATATTTACTGACCCCTCGCATCCTGGACATAAACTGTTTCAACTCCTACCCTCAAAATGTCGCTACAGAGCACTAGACACAAGAACTGTTTTTCCCCGAACGCCATCACTCTACTAAACAAATAATCCCCTCAACACTGTCAGACTTTTTACTAAATCTGCACTTCTATTCTACTAGTTTTCTCATCATTCCTATTGTCCTTTTCCTCCCACTTAGGACTGTATGACTGTAACCTGTTGCTTGTATCCTAAGATTTTTATTAATATTGATTGCTTCTTCATTGCTTATCTGACCCCTATGGCAATCATTAAGTGTTGTACCACATGATTCTTGACAAATGTATCTTTTTCTTTTATGTACCCTGAGGGCATCTGCACCAAGACAAATTCCTTGTGTGTCCAATCACACTTGGCCAATAAAATTCTATTCTATTCTTTTCTATTCTATTCTATTCTATTCTATTCTTTTAACTTTTACAACTTTCAGGTGTTAGGTATCTGTGATGCATTTGTGATATCATTGGATCAGTGATGAAGAGTAATAGCATTAGATGCAGGATAACATCATTTATATGTTATGTCTAACTATAACATACTTAAGTGTCAGGTTTTGCATGGTTTCAGCAATTGGCTCCTCCTGAATATGGCCAAAGTAGCTCAAATGTCCTCTATGGTTTGCATTAGGATTATTCATGTAACTGTTATCAAACTACAGATGAGTTGTTCAAAAGCTGTGTCTTTGTGGATGTTGTCAGAAGGTCATGGTGCCTGGGGCATAGACCAACCATTTCATCATTAATTACAAGGTGTGAATGGATCTTCTAAGATGCTGATGTGTAACTGAAAGACCTAGCATTGGCTTATCCATGAATGGCTGCCACTTGATTACTCTGAGAAGTGGTGTCAGTAGAACAATTGCTCTCCTGCTGAAATATTTTCTACAATGGGAAAAGATAAATGATTAAATGTGCAGCATTTTCATTTTGGAATGATTTTTTTTAAAAGGGAAAGTTAGGTTAACCTCTACTGGAGTTGTGCTCCAGTAGAGGGTTGCACTTACCTTTGCTACTGGTTTGGGAACATGAGTGTGTGGGCTTCTGTGCATGCACAGAGCATTTTTGATAATGTCCAGGCTGGTGGATGGAGGCTCATGCTGATACCCTACTGGTTCACTGAATCGGTGCAAACTTGTAGCATCCCACCACTGCTGTGCTCCCAGGGCCCTTCTGTTCTCATTGTAGTGATGATGATGGACAGGATATTATCCTGGAGGGAGTCTATGCCAAGAGTGCATATTCCTAGGAGGGCCACCCATGATATGAAGGTTACCCCAGGTAAAGGTACCCAGGTAAAGCAAGAAAGCACCTAGATTGATCAGCAATGATATAGAAAGTTGTTGGAAGGAGGTGGTCACTTCAGTGACAATGGCAAAGGTGTTGTGTTGTATGGCATAGGAGAAACCATTCTTGTATTTTATTAAGAAAACCATATGGACAGAAAGTATAAATTGTTGAGAAGATAATCTCACATGGCTAAAATAAGAGCATTAAAAATGATGATAGTTCCCAAAATGATGTACCTGTTTCAGGTATTGCCAGGGAGTTTATTAGCATCAAAGTTTAGGGAGTGGGATAAAAAAACTTAATTATTGGGTTGAAGATAAGAGACCGAGAATAAGGAAAAAGTGGTTAATAGCGAATGAAAAAGAGGGCGGATGAGGAATTCCTTGTTTGGAGTGGTAAAGAGAAGGATTTCAGATTGAAAGATTAATGAAGCTGCAATTATTCGAAAATAAATGGGTGAAATTGGAAAAAGATATAAATGGGATGAAGAATAGAGAATTAATTTTTATAAGGTGGAATAGAAGCGCCTTAGATAAATTAATAGGTCCCATGAAAGGGACTATGGAAATTTGGAAAAAATGGCAGGGGAAAATAGGATTATATAAATCAAAACTGTCATCGCTATATGTAATAAATAGACATAACGAAACAAATCTAAATAGGGTTATAGGAGAGTTGAAGGGAAGAGGGATAATTAAGATAGAACAGTTATATGAGAAGGATGGGAGACCAAGTAGAAATTGTATAGAATGGTGGTTGGGTAAGGGAAGATGGCTACAAATAAATGCAATATGTAAATATCTGAATGAAAGGAAGAATAAAGAAGCACTATTTAGGGAGAAGATAGAGTTAGAGAAAATAACAAGAGAAAAAAGTGAGGGTACCAAGGCGCCAGAAAGTAATATATATAAGATGTTTGTGCAGACAGACGGGGATGTCATCCAAAGATTGACTAAATGGTGGCAAAGTGAGATACAAGTAGAGGCGCAAGAGATGAAATATATAGTGGAGAATATAAGATGGCCACCTTTAAGATAGTCATGTGACCTTTAAGCCACCTCCGGTCACATGATCATCAAGCCCTTCACTGTCCTTAATGCTCTCTGAGCTTGGTTGTTTTTTTGCAGATATTTTATTACCCAAACTAGATAACATAATCAGTGCCTTATAGTTCAGGAAACCACACCCCATTCAGAACATATTGAAACAGATTGGCTGCAAGTTGTAGCAGTGCAATTAATTATGACATTTATATAATCCAACATAGCTATTCAATAAAAAGACCTACCTCACCAATAGAAGATAATCAGATTTTGTGGAACGACCCTTAAAACGCTTGCATTTCAGCTACTTAAGTAAGAGTCACAAATACTTCTGGCTACAATACCTAATCGTAAAAAAAGTGCAAACTTTATTCCAGGAACAGTTCAGGGGTCTTTTTCTTCTCTTACTTGGAGCCCTGACAAATCTTCAGTTCTTAGAATAATAAACAAGAAGCAAACAATCCATTGTCCTTCAGTATGACAGGTAGAATATTTATCAAACAGTTTAATAGGAGATATAGACCACTTGACAAATGAATCAATATATTTGCCTGGGTTTCATATCCAGAGCAAAGCATGTTGAAGCACTGTCTGGGAGTTCAATTAGAGTTTCCTGCCCTCCTGATATTTTGTCCTGGTAAAATCTCTTTGCTTTTCTAATTGAATGTGTAATACAAGGTTGTCTTTATATTAGAGAAAAATGCTGGTGCTTTGCTGAACACTTAGAATTGGAACACTGTTATTAACTGTCCCCATCCATAGTTCTGGCAAAACAATTGCTATTCAATGATGGATAAACTGAAGGTAACATCAGAAAGATCTGGGAAGACTTTTCTACATCTTTAGATAGAAACTTTAGGGAAATTATAAATGCATTAGTTATAAAGATGCAATCACCAGAAGTTGGATATTACTTTTCCCCCCCAGTAAAAGTTTTACATTTTTTCCTCCAAATCAAAAACATACATAACATACATTACATATACCTTCAATAGAAGTCAATATACATATATTGTCTCTTAAAAACAATAGTACAATAACCTAAATTACATTTCAATTTTAATTTTATTATTTAATCCATCTCAATCTTTCCTTTCTCCATTCTCCTCTTTCTATCTCATGTGTAAAGTGACCAGATTATAACCCCGGTAAAGTGGGACACCATTGCCGGGGTGGGGTGAGGGCGGAAGACCCCTCCTTACCCGATGCCCTCACTTTCCCTCTCCTTTGCTCCCTGGCTTTAAGCCTGCTCTCCTTCCAACTGCTTTCTTTCATCTGCAAAGAAAACCTTCCCCCAAACAACGCTTCTCTCCCACAAGCCCAGACAACCCTCTGCCCTTCCCAGAAAATGACCCTGTCCCTTCCAGCTCTCCAAGGACAAAACTCAGCCTTTTGCCAGTGTGAGAGGCAGAAGGAGGGGTGCTCTGAAGGGGGGATACTTTGACTGACCCTCCACTGGCTGTTCAGCAGGCAGCTGCTGGGAATAAGGAGCCCCACCCTGGGAGTGCTGGGTCGGACCAAGTCCGGGGAAGGGATTAATGGTAAGGAGCGGCCATAGAACGTCTATGCGTCCTATCAGATGGGAGGGGGAAGAATTGAGAGCCTTCAAAGTTGCAGCTGATGAGAAACTCCAGGTGATTCTGGTCCTCTTGTAAGCTTACCTGGATGCAAGTAAAGAAGGGATATTGATACCTTTATTCCACCCCCCCCCAAGAGAACCTTCGCTTCCCTTCCGTGCTCCCCTTCTAAGAGCTTCCAACTTTGCGCTGTTGCTGCCACTGCTCTTTGCCTCTCCTTCCTCCAGTCGTTTCTGCCCCACCCAATGGCTGCAACCCCAAAGGGAGAGAAATCCATCCCTGGAGCCCCACGGTGGCCGATCCACTCCTCTGATTTGCCCCTTCTCTGCACCCACCAGCCCCACCTGCCTCACCTGCCTATCTTGCCAACTTCTGTGGGGAGGGGCCAAAGGCAGATGCCTCCCCCCACAAGACCCCTAGAGCAAGGTTTTTTAAAAATGCGGGACAAATTGCTCAGGGATTTGCTCCAAATTGCTCCCTATTCGGACAGGGAGTCACTGCTCACAGTCACTCATGTCCTCATCACCTCGAGGTTCAACTACTGCAACGCTCTCTACATGGGGCTACCTTTGAAAAGTGTTCGGAAACTCCAGATCATGCAGAATGCGGCTGCGAGAGCTATAGTGGGGCTTCCCAGATTCGCCCACATTTCTACAACACTCCGTGGCCTGCACTGGCTGCCGATCAGTTTCTGGTCACAATTCAAAGTGTTGGACCTTTAAAGCCCTACATGGCATTGGACCAGAGTACACCCGGAACCGCCTGCTACCGCATGAATCCCAGTGACCGATAAGGTCCCACAGAGTTGGCCTTCTCCGGGTCCTGTCGACTAAACAATGTTGTTTGGCGGGCCCCAGGGGAAGAGCCTTCTCTGTGGAGGCCCCGGCCCTCTGGAATCAACTCCCCTGAGAGATTAGAACTGCCCCCACCCTCCTTGTCTTTCATAAATTACTCAAGACCCACCTATATCGCCAGGCATGGGGGAATTGAGACACTTCCCCCAGGCTTTTATATTTTATGTTTGGTATATATGTATTGTTTGGTTTTAAATTAGCGCTGGCGGACTTACCCGCTGGCGCAGTTTGCAGGAGGGTCGGGCAGTCACTGGACTCCTGGCAGCCGCCATTTTGGGTCTCGGCCGAAGTCTCGCGAGGCGAGACTTCGGCCGAGAGTCGGGCCAACGTGGCCTGACTGCTGATGTGTCCGGGCGGGGCTTGCTGGCCCTATTTAAGGGCGCGCGGGCCTGGGCTCGGCCTTTTCGCCCGGACTTCAGCAGTGAGCAAACACTCGGCTGGGTGTCTGCTTCACTGCGCCATTTTGTCGCGGCCTCGTGGTGCGGCCGCCATCTTGTTGGCCTCATCGGTGGATCGCGGAGCCGGCGGTCCGGCGGAGAGACCTTTCAGTCGCCCCGGTTGTTTTCTTGTCCCCATCGGGACCGAGAGGGGAGCGGAGCCAATTGTCCTTGCCTCAGAGCGAGGAGAGGGGGTTGGTCCCACGTGGGGTTAGCCCCGGCCCCTCGGGCGTTTAGGCCCGGTGGGCGGCTTCATCATTTTGCCCCTTGGCTGTAATTGCCCCACGTCGCCTTGGGGACGGGGGTAGGCCCGCAGTGGGGGGCGGGGTAGCGGCCTCACTGCCACCACTGGGGTGTGGGCGGCCGCGATCACCTCCCCTAGTGGGCCCCTGGCCATTGCTGGTCAGAGGCAGTGCTTTTAATCTTAGGCATTAAACTTAGTTGGCTTAATAGAGTTTAAAAATAAATACCTGAATAATAAAATAACAATAATAATAAAATATAAATAATTAATAAAATAGCAGAAGGGTTCCGAGGGAGAAGCTAGCTTCCGGTAGGGAGCAGCTCTACGGCTACTTCCCGGTCTTCATGGGCAGGGTTCTTCGTTTTCTTCAGGGGCCTGGGCCATTTTGGCTCTGGCTCCTGGTTTCAGCAAGATACACATCTTAGGCAATAATAGTATATTATACACTTATACCTTTACCGTGTTATTTGTACAGTGTTTAGTATTGTTTGGTTTTTAATGGCCCCTAAGAGACAGAAGGGTCCGGCTCCTCTGGCCCCGCCAGTGGTGAGGCCAAGGAGGGCTCGGAGGCCTTCGGCTTGGGCTCGTGCGAGCCCCATGGAGGCTCAGGGAGGACCCCCAGTTAGGGGGCGAGGGTCTGTGCCCCCAGGGATTAGTGATGACTCTTCTTTGTCTTGGGCCAGGGTGTTGGAGCGTCTCGATGAGTTCGAGCGTTGGCGATACGGAGCCGGCATCAGAGGGGCCTCCACGTCTGCGCCCGCGGCCCTTGGGCGGGTTCCAGAGGAGTCAGCAGCCCAGTACGGGCAGAGGGCCCAGCCCGGGCAGATGGCGTTGTCGCATGGCCACGTTGAAAGGGCCGACCCTTGTTGCCTTCTCCACTTTGCTGGGCAGGTGAGGTCGCACCACACGCGACGGGCGGGCTGCCGGCGATGCCTCTGGGGTTCCACCTTCCCCCCTGGATTAAGGAGGCCATTTGGAGGGGGAACTTCGTGGACCTATTATCTCTCTTGGAAGTGCCGGGGGGGAAGCTTAAGAATTTAGAGGTCAGGGGGTGTTTCAGATTTTGGCTTTACGCTTTCTTGACCTATGTCACCGTAGTGCTCCAGAGGCAGCCTTTTAGGGTGGCTTCATTAATTAAGTACATAGACATCATAGCTAGGGCCCATTTTGATTATAGGGGGTCAGCTTGGAGGCACTATGATGATGCATTTAGGAGGCGGGTAGCCTTCGATCCCACTCTCCCATGGGACAGGGTAGCTCCTGACTTGTGGTTCTAGGCAACTTGCATGTCAGGGGGGAGGGCTGGGGTGGAACAGACAGCAGGCATTTCGGGGAGGAGGTGTCCCCGGTTTTCACCCCAGCTTATGCCTCAGCTAGGGCCGCCGCGGGGGGTGAGGCAGCGGGGCCCCTTCCCCCATGTCTTGAGTTTGCTACACGTGGGGCTTGTTTTCACCCTTTGTGTAGATACGGGCATGTGTGTGGGAATTGTGGGGGCTCCCACGCTGCTTCCGTTTGCCCTTGGCCTACGAAGGGGAGAGGCAAGACGGACAAGGGGTCTGTAGTGCATGAACCCCAATTTAATTGAGCTTGTCGTCCTTTAGGGTTGGTTAAGAAGACTACCACCCTTCCTCGAGAATGTAGCTTCTCCGCAAGGATTTTCTGAGGGATTGGGGGGGCCTTAGTTGGGGCTTAGGAGGGCCTTCATGTCTACAACCTCGCAGGTGTGGGACAGGATGGCATGGTTTGGGCAGAGATACAAGGAGGGGGCCAGGGACGGGGTTCCGGGGTCTTTTCCTAGAGCCGCCCTCCCCGAATCTCGGGTGTCCCCGGTAGGAGTGGTTCCCGGAAGGGCGAGTGGTGAATTTTCATTGATTCACCATTTGTCATTCCCGAATCAACCATGTGGGGTCTGGGTGGCAGGTTGGTCACCCTTTGGCAGCAACAAGGATCAGTGGGGAATTCTTTAGTTAGCATGCCTGGTCATTGTACCTGGCCGGTTTTTTACGGAGGTTGTACAGTGCGAACAAGGGGCTCCGTTTGCCCCATCATAGTACCGCTTATGCGCGGGGGTCAGGGCTGCCTGTGCGTATGGCGGGAGTTCTTAGAACGGTTTGATGGTTTATTTTGGAAGCCCGAGCTTCTTTGGTAAGCTGAATTCAGTGGTGTTCGGAGGCCGCGGGAACTTGTGGCTTGGGGGGTTGCGTTAGGTGGCCAGTGGTGCTGGTCTGTTTGGCCTCTGGAATGGAGGGCCTCTCCCCTGGTTAAGGATTTGACCTTTTCGAGCTCTTTCCCCTAGTAGTGGCTTTAGAGCTCAGGGGAGAGCTGGTCAGGGACAGGACTGTGTACTTTTGGGTGTCAACATAGCGGTGGTCCATGTGGTGAAAGCTCTGTCCCCTACGGGTGACAGGGTCATGCGGCTTGTCCGCTGTTTCGTGCACAGGTCTCTGTCCCTAAACGCATTGTTTTTTCCCCAGTAGAACACCGGGCATAATTTTGGGTCCAGCTTAGGCAGCGTGGCCTTTCAGTTAGGACAATCAGATCTAAGTTGGCCAGCCTCGCCTTTCTGTCCAAGGCGGGGGGGTTTAGTGAATTTTCTGGTGACTTGTGCATTTGGAAGATGTTGGCAGGCTGGGCAAGGGAGTGACAGTGGGCCCCTCTGATGCTTGTCAGGCCCCGACGGTGCAGCAGCTGTCACTGAGTACTCAGATTGGGACAGTCTGTGTGCCTCTCTGTATGAGGCCCGTCTTTTGGGGCAGCGACTTGGGTCATGTTTTGAGGGTGCCCTAGGGGTTAGCAAGGCCAGGGCCTTATCGCAAGCTGACAGGTCACTCCGTGCCTTCCATTTTCATCCTTTAGCGGGCTGGGTTCTAGTGTCCAGGGTTTGGCCAGGCCAAGTGTGGGATCCCGCGGTTAGGGAACGCTATTCCTATCGGCGCTGCCACTAGTACGGTATCGGCATTTCTTGATGCGGAGGATTCGGGGACGTCGACCGATGGTGGTCAGCGGCCTGTTTTAGGATACGAACGGCGGCTGAGGGTCCATGGGTAGGATCTTAGGCCAGGTTCACCTTTGGCCCCTCTTCTATTCAATCCCGCCAGGACGCGACCAACGGTGTTGCTTTGGGGTCATAGGCGATGGGGCGACCTCTCAGCAACACTGTACCACCGGGGGGACCCAACCGTTGGCGGCGGCTGGGCAATTGTTGTCTGGCTGGGGAGGAGGGGTGTGCAGTGGGAAAGGTGTTTCTACCGCTATGGCTGGGAGGGCGGCATCCCATTGCTGCGCCCAGGTGGTGCTGGGAGGGCGGCATCCCATTGCTGCGCCCAGGTGATACTGGGAGGGCGGCATCCCATTGCTGCGCCCAGGTGGTGCTGGGTGGGCGGCATCCCATTGCTGCGCCCAGGTGGTGCTGGGAGGGCGGCATCCCATTGCTGCGCCCAGGTGGTACTGGGAGGGCGGCATCCCATTGCTGCGCCCAGGTGGTACGGGGAGGGCAGCATCCCAATGCTGCGCCCAGGTTGTACTGGGAGGGCGGCATCCCTTGCTGCGCCCTGGTTGTGCTGGGAGGGCAGCATCCAATTGCTGCGCCCAGGTGGCTGGTCTTTCTCTTTGTGGGCAATGACCTGGGCCTGCTTGGAGGTCTGTCATGATCTGCCAGGCTCGCGGAGCCGCGAGCTTCGCATGTGTGGCCCACCATGCACGTGGTGTGGTCTTCGATCCTTCCGGGGATCATTTGTGGGTCGCCATTCCCCTTAGGGCCATTCACCGGGTTAGTGGGGGCTAACGAGGCCCTGGGCAAGGCAGTCAGGGATATAGGTCGGGTGGTATCGGCTCATTCCCGCATCCCAATAGATCAGCCCCTGATTTACCGGGCTGCCGGTGTCCACCTGTCAGACAGGGGAATGCCATGTTCTTACCGGACCTGCAGTTAGTGGGGGGGAGTCGGGGGGCCAAGATAGAGATCTGACCCCCGCTCCGTGGCAGGTTAGGGGCGGAAAACTGGGTGGTGGTTTAGCAACTGCGTGTTCTCCGTTGGGCATCTTTGGGGATGATTGACAGGTTCTCTCCAAGCTTGTGGTGGAAGCGACCTGAGCAGTTGGGGGGAACCTGTCTTTGGGTCCCGCACCTTTAAGTCCCCTGTTAGGGGTTAGCCGGCGGGATCCCCCTCATGCAAGTGCATGGCAGGGTCTCAGGTGAGGGACGGGTCCCTCACCTGGACTAGCATGGAGCTACGCCCATAAGTTGCCCAGGAAGTTTATCTGACGTCATTTTTTGCCCCGGAAGCAATTGTTTGACCCTGCAGGTCCATTGTTTGGGTCATAGTTGGGTATGTTAAGTTATGCTAATTTAATTGAATAAATTATGCTAATTTATTTTAATAAAAATGACCCAGTTTAAATCCAGCTCTTGTGTCCGTGTCGTTACTCCGTCTCTTCTGCAAATGTTTTATATGTTTTTTCTCTTTTAATATTAGATTTGTTCCACTGTAATATTGTTTTTAGTATTGTTGTGAGCTGCCCCGAGTCTTCAGACAGGGGCGGCATACAAATCTAATAAATAATAATAATAATAATAATAATAATAATAATAATAATAATAATAATGTTTTCACTTCATTTGCAACTGATGGCAAGGAAATGAAGCAAGAAAGCTATCACTATTTACTTTTTCAACTGTTTTCTGATTTGTTGCCACAGGTAGTTCTATGGTGTAGCGGGCCATTCTTGTATCTTCTCTGTGTGGATATATGTATGTACATATGTTTACACCCAGAGATGAAGAATGGTATAAAGTGTGTGTGTACTGCAGCCCTGACATGTAAAATATGTGAGACAATTTAATTTTAAGATTAATACAAGATCTCAATGAGCAATAATGTCCCACAAATATTGCAATAGATCCTTTCCCAAAACAGAAACATTAACATGTTGTATTTTTCTGCAATGCAAATTTACCATATGGCCTAGTCTATAGAGACTCCGGAAAGGGGCGGCATACAAGTCTAATAAATTATTATTATTATTATTATTATTATTATTATTATTATTATTATTATATAGCATTTAGACTTATATACCACTTCATAGTGCTTTTACAGCCCCCTCTAAGTGGTTTACAGAATCAGCATATTGCTCCCAACAATCTGGGTCCTCATTTTATTCACCTCGGAAGGATGGAAGGCTGAGTCAACCTTGAGCCAGTGGTGAGATTTGAACTGCTGAACTACAGCTAGCAGTTAGCTGAAATAGCCTGCAGTGCTGCACTCTAACCACTGTGCCACCCCAGTTCAGTTAGTACTTAAAGGTACTGGATAAAAAAATTGGAAGATTTGGGAGGGCAATTATTCTCTCTCTACCTTAGGAAGGAGGCAATGGCGAACCACTTCCAAAAAACCTTTCCAAGAAAACTTCATGGACTTGTTGCCTGGAGTCAAGAAGACTAACTTGAAGCCCTCTCCCACTGTCTGCCCTCCCAAATGTTTACACTCTTCCCTCTGTTTCTGAGAAAAATGACCTTTTCACAAACCTTACAAGATTCAGAATCTCAGATTCATTTTTTTCTAATCCTCTTTTTTAAAATCCTCCCCCTTTTAAAAGTCCTTTTTAAAAAAAAATCACACAGATATAGCAGTTGAAAGGCAGAGAAGAAACAGAATTTATTTCCTTCTCTCATCCAGCATATAAACTGTTGTTTGCACAAGGGCATAAGATGGCTGGTTGCTGAATTGGTATACGTTGGCCAATGTGTACGCTCTCCGGTTACAAAGGTCAGAAGTGCAGAAAATGCCAAGCCTGAAGGGACAGCTTACAAAGAAGGGAGAGCATGTCTGATGAAACAGCTTCTGCCACTGACACCTGGGGGTTGTGTCATCTGTGCTGAAAGGAGACATGGATCAGAGGCAATCTGAGGCGGGTGGCGGGGCGAAGGAAGGGGCAGGGAGATGGTGGCAGTGGGAAATTTCCTGAAGCCTGTTGTTCCTAAAAGAGGGTGCAAGGGAGGCCGAGCACGTTGAGGCTTTGTGCTGTTCCACATCACTGTCTGGTGACATATTCCAGGGTCCCAGGTGGATGTAACAGAAGCAGATGGAGAAAGGCAAGTCTTCACGTTGTTCGGTTTTATAGCGAACAGCCTTGGGCCAAAACAGGATCCAAATTAAATGGAAAAGGGAGTATATTGTCATTAGCAGAAAAGAACCAAAGAGGCCTCTCCTAGCTTGATCTCCTGACTTTCATCAGCATCCAATTATAGACTTCATCTCAGGTAATTTTATTGAGCAAATGATGCAGCTTTAAACGGGCTACACAAACTCTCCCCCACCCTTTAGCATTTACTGAAATAAACTGCTACCAGTTCCTTGCTGCTCCAGGAAGTCCTGGCATTGTGAAGGTTTTAGAAATTTTATTTATTTATTTACCGGTATTTGTTTGTTTGTTTGTTTGTTTGTTTGTCTGTCTGTCTGTCTGTTTACTTACTTACTTACTTATTTATTTATTTGTATGCCGCCCCTCTCCCTTCCATATGTTTCCAATGGTGAGACTATTGTCGTACATTTGTTAAACTTTAAGGGCGACAGTCCCTCCTCAGGGTGGCAAAAACCAGCTCGAAGGGTATGACTCAGTGGATTGGGCCTGTGACTGGCATTCAAGCATCAGTAAAATCTTTTCTAAAAATTTATATTTGTGCCCCCCCATACCAAACACACACAATTTATTTCTTTTCCATTTTGAGAAACAGTAAGGGAATTGGGAAAAGAACCTCTTTCCTATAGCTCAGCTCAGGAGAGAAGAAGAGAGATATAAACATAAGTATTAGGAAGATTCCAGAAATAAGAAGCTATTCTGCATGTGATATAAGGAAGATTCACAGTCTCTTTTCTTGTATTGCTTTCCTGGAATATGTTCTGCGTACCTGACCGTACCCGTAGGAGCCCATCACTGTGACAGACTCAATAATTCCTCTGTAGAACTGTATCAGTAGTTTCAACAGTTTGAGCTTCCTGACTTGGTTCAGCAAGAACATTCTTTATTGTGCTTTTTTGATGATGTTTTAGAAACATAGAAACATAGAAGACTGACGGCAGAAAAAGACCTCATGGTCCATCTAGTCTGCCCTTATACTATTTCCTGTACTTTATCTTACAATGGATATATGTTTATCCCAGGCATGTTTAAATTCAGTTACTGTGGATTCACCAACCACGTCTGCTGGAAGTTTGTTCCAAGGATCCACCACTCTTTCAGTAAAATAATATTTTCTCATGTTGCTTTTGATCTTTCCCCCAACTAACTTCAGATTGTGTCCCCTTGTTCTTGTGTTCACTTTCCTATTAAAAACACTTCCCTCCTGAACCTTATTTAACCCTTTAACATATTTAAATGTTTCGACCATGTCCCCCCTTTTCCTTCTGTCCCCCAGACTATACAGATTGAGTTCATTAAGTCTTTCCTGATACGTTTTATGCTTAAGACCTTCCACCATTCTTGTAGCCCGTCTTTGGACCCGTTCAATTTTGTCAATATCTTTTTGTAGGTGAGGTCTACAGAACTGAACACAGTATTCCAAATATAGTCTCACCAGCGCTCTATATAAGGGGATCACAATCTCCCTCTTCCTGCTTGTTATACCTCTAGCTATGCAGCCAAGCATCCTACTTGCTTTCCTACTGCCCGACCACACTGCTCACCCATTTTGAGACTGTGAGACATCACTACCCCTAAATCCTTCTCTTCTGAAGTTTTTGCTAACACAGAACACAGTTTTGGTGTTAGGTGTCCATTTTAGATCTTGCGATGTGGTAGAACCTAGAAATTTGAAGGTCTCCACTGTTGCTGCTGTGTTGACTAGTATTGTAAGAGGTGGAAGTGTTTTAAAGTTCAAATCATATATTACAGCTGCAATTTCTTCTTTCTTGGGTCAATTGTCAGCATAGTCATTTCTACAAGCAATCAGCAGGCATTTTATGTCACGGAAGCAGATGTGTGACACGGCTCCAAATTACAGGGCCCAACTAATAAGAACACATTTGTGGAAAGCCATAATTGGCATGATGATGTTGAGCCATTACAGGGCTTGGTGACTAATGCCAATTAAAAAAAGAGCAGAAGAAGAAGAGAGAAGGGGAAAGTCAAAAACTGGATCTTTGATCAAAGAATGACTAAAACCTTTGCAAAAAATCTATTGACAGGGAGGAAATTATGAACGTTGTTTTCCTCGGTTGATATTTTCTATTTGTATCAATATTGTCATTTAGTCTTAGAAAATTAAATCTGCATTTTGTAGAATATTTTATGAAAAAAGGAGGTTAACATTTCTTTGTATCTTTATTTACACTATATTGTTCTTTTGTGGCAGGGGGTGTTAAGTTTTAGGACTCCACATATTTTGAAAATATGCCTGCTTGAAGAAGCTGACTCATTAAAGTTGCTGTGACCTTTAAACTAGTCACTGCTTTTTTTGTCTCACACAGAAACTAGAAAAAAGTTGGACTACTTTAATTAAGAAGGGAAGGACTCATACATGTAAGAGTTCTTCTGGAGCATTTCTTCTAATTTTTTTGCTTTGCTTTTTTAAAATGTGATTTTAATTGAAACTTTTAAAAAGGAAGATTATGTACAAGTACAAACTAATATCAAGTAAGGAATAAAAAAGAACAAATTAGGAAAACAAAAATAAAGCAAAAACTTCAAAGAAAGGGAAAAAGTTAACAATAGAAAAGATTAAAATAAAATACAAAAAAGGGTTTACAGTATCTTTCATAACATATTTATATTATAACCTCTCACCCTAAAATTATATTATAATACTCTTCTTTTCATAATCTAGCCCAGTGATGGCGAATCTTTTTTCCCTCGGGTGCCAAAAGCGTGTGTGTGTTTGTTATTGCGCAGGTGCGAGTGCCCACATCCATAATTCAGTGCCTAGGAACAACAAAAATGGCCTCTCACGCCTCCCGTAGGCCCTCTGGAGGCCTGAAACAGCCCGTTTTCCAACATATGGTGGGCCGGTAGACTTGTTTTTTGTTGTCCCTAGGTTCCAGAGGCTTCTCTGGAGCCCAGGGAAGCCAAAAATGCCCTTCCACATTCCCCCGGAGACTCTCCAGAAACTGAAAATGCCCTCCCAGAACCTCCAGGTGATCCGAAAATCAGCTGGCTAGCACACACATGCAAATTGGAGCTGAGCTTGGTAACAGCTTGCGTGCCAGCTGATATTGCTCCATGTGCCACCAGTGGCACCTGTGCCATAGGTTCGCCCTCACTGATCTAGCCTGTCTCACCATCAATCACAACTTAATTTTTTTCATTTTGCATACAAAATAATCCACAGTATGTTCCCAGTCACCAATAAATGTAGATAGCTTATAGTTCAAAGAATATAATTTATCCATCTCAGTAATATCTGACAATTTCGCCAACCTTTCCTCCATAACGATAGTTGAATCTTTCCATCTTTATACGTATTTGCACAGTGATCATACATTGAAACAACCTTCCATAGATTTTTTTGTATAACTGAAAATGAAAATTATCAGGTTCAACCTTTCTCCAGAAAACCAAGCAAGACTAAGCCTCAGTCAATTACATAGGACTTGTCTAGTTACAATCCAACCCCAAATAGATTTAAACGGTGTTTTGGGTGTTATAGATCAGTGTTTTTCAATCAGTGTGCCGTGGCACACTAGTATGCCATGAGACATGGTCAGGTGTGCCATGGGGAAATTAAACATGGGTCCCCAAACTATAGCCCATGTGCCAGATATGGCCCATGGAGACCATTTATCCACCCCGCCACCAGCCGCCTCCATCTGAACATAAAAATCCCCCTCACAATCCCTCCAGCTATCAGCGACAGGAAGAATGGAGGAACAGGGAACGCTCACTGACCAATCACCACCTAGGATTCATCCCGACCACTAGCGATGAACCAATAGCAGGCCGCCTCTCATCCACATTTGTCATTGTGTGGCCCTGGCGAGTGAGGTATAAATACATTTAGAAACTATATTTATTTATTTATTTATTTATTTATTTATTTACTTACTTACTTACTTACTTACTTACTTACTTACTTATTTATTTATTTGTATGCCCCAGGATTTTATAAAGGTAAAAAATGTGCCGCGGCTCAAAAAAGGTTGAAAATCACTGTTATAGATAATAGATTACTAGAGTTGGAAGGGACCTTGTATATCTAGTCCAACCCCCCACTCAAGCAGGACTCTTCCCTACACAATTTCAGACGAATGGCCATCCAATCTCCTCTTGAAAGTCTCAAGTGTTGGAGCTCTCACAACCTCCGCAGATAAGCTTTTCCACTGGTTGATTGCTCTCACTATCAGAAAGTTTCTCCTTATTTCCTGGTTGAATATCTCCTTGGTCAGTTTCCAGACATTATTCCTTGCTGGCCTTACTATCAACCATGTAACATAGTTAAAAAAAACCAGGAGCCAATGAACCATCCCATCATGAAATGAGCTCTTTTCATTTTATTTATCTGCCCATATCTATGAAGGTATAATTTGGACCTTTCATCTGATACTGAGATTTTAGGAACTAGATGAAGTCATGCTGCTACAGTTCCTCCTTTTATTTTCTAGAGTTTCCCAAAGGAGTCATGGCAACTCCTTTTGCCTTGCCTTTAACTAGTAAGAAATCAGATACAGGCTAAAGGGGGGAAAATATTCACATTTCTTAATGCAATCTTACAAAAGAAAAAGGACTAGAAAAACAGAGGGTTGGTCTCACCATACCTGTAAAACATTGAAGTATAGTTCACATAATGTAGGGGTCTTCAACCTTGGCAACTTTAAGACCAGAATTGGGAGTTGAAGTCCACAGGTCTTAAAGTTGCCAAGATTGGAAACCCCAGATATAATGTCTCCTGTCTTGAACAAAGGGCTGGACTAAAAGGACTCAGAGGTCCATTCCATTCCCTGTGATTCTCTGCTCTGTGTTCCTTTTGGTAGTGTGTGTTTTATTTCTATCAATGATTCAGCCCAAATTTGTACTGAATAAATAGGGATAGGGACTCAATGCGCTTGCTGCAAGCAAGAGTTGCGTCATTGGTGGAGGAATCAGCAGGAAAGCATTTTTGCATTTCCCTTTTCCTGTTTAAATATGCTCGCCCAAGTTTTTTTTTTCATTGAAAGTGATGTTTGCTTAGACTGAATGTGGCAATGTGATAGAAGCTATGATGAGATACGTTAGGCTTTTTACTACTTTTATATATGACATGACGTAGGTGCTTGGGCCCTGTAGTACTCATCATTTTATCTATTTATTTGATGTATTTGACTTAATGCAGCCTCTGCCAGCGTGATTTTCTATTGAAATTTATTTTTCATTAAGTATATTACATCGAGGTTGTGATCTGCAGGCTGTTTTTTTTTGTCTCTGAGTTTCTGCTTCTTCTTTAGTTTCCTTCTTAAGAGGTTTCTCTTATGAATCAAAAATGGACTGAGGAAGTTTCATTCCATCGCTACAAATCTACAGTTGGGTTTCTCACTTTGCAGGGTAGTCCAGGGAACAAAAAGAATCCAAATGTTGAATTTCAATATGATTATCATATAGAAAAGAATAGGATAGAATAGGATAGAATAGAATAGAGTAGAGTAGAGTAGAGTAGAATTTATTTATTTATTTATTTATTTATTTATTTATTTATTTATTTATTTATTTATTTATTTATTTATTATTCAGACTTGTATGCCGCCCCTCTCCGCGGACTCGGGGCGGCTCACAGCAAAATATAACAATCGTAACAAATCCAAATAAATTTAAAATATTTAAAAAAGTTTAAAAAAAGAACCCCATTTACTAACAAGCACACACACAAACATACCATGCATAAATTGTACATGCCCGGGGGAGGTGTTTCAGTTCCCCCATGCCTGACGGCAAAGGTGGGTTTTAAGGAGTTTACGGAAGGCAGGGAGAGTAGGGGCAGTTCTAATCTCTGGGGGCAGTTGGTTCCAGAGAGTCGGGGCCGCCACAGAGAAGGCTCTTCCCCTGGGGCCCGCCAACCGACATTGTTTAGTTGACGGGACCCGGAGAAGGCCCACTCTGTGGGACCTAATTGGTTGCTGGGATTCGTGCGGCAGAAGGCGGTCTCGGAGATATTCTGGTCCAATGCCATGAAGGGCTTTAGAGGTCATAACCAACACTTTGAATTGTGACTGGAAATTGATCGGCAGCCAATGCAGACTGCGGAGTGATGGCGAAACATGGGCATACCTAGGTAAGCCCATGACTGCTCTCGCAGCTGCGTTCTGCACGATCTGAAGTTTCCGAACACTTTTCAAAGATAGCCCCATGTAGAGAGCGTTACAGTAGTCGAATAGAATAGAATAGAATAGAATAGAATTCTTTATTGACCTAGTGTGATTGGACACACAAGGAATTTGTATTTGGTCCATATGCTCTCATTGTTCATAAAAGAAAAGATGTGTTTGTCAAGAATCATGAGGTACAACACTTAGTGATTGCCATTGGGTACCAATAAACAATCAGGAAACAATCAATATTAATATAAATTGTAAGGACACAAGCAACAAGTTACATAAATGAGAGGAGATAGGTGATAGGAATGATCAGAAGACTAATAATGAATAGTTGGACAGTGGTGAGGGAATTATTTGTTTAGCATGACATTGAAAACAAAAAGATACACTATCTGTTGAGAATCCAACTTTAAAAATTAACTACATGCAAGTGGGGACTTCGGAGAAATTTCCCCACCATATCCTTTCAGAGGTGAAGAGCCTCCCAACCATCACTGGACGGATGGGGGGAGGGTGAGAGATGTTGACCCAAGATGGCGGTGCCCACAGGGACACTGACAGAACCGGCTCACTGACATCATCACCAAATTACTAGCAGTTCTAAAGAACCAGTTAGAACCAGCAGGAACTCACCTCTATCATGGACAAAACTTAATTAATATTTAAAATTCAGTCCTTCGCTCACTAACTGTTCTCTCTCCCTCCCTTTTTCATAGTATGACTAGTGATATGCTTTTTTCTTTTGGGGTAGTCATCCCTGAATCTCTATGACAGAAATTGGAGAATTTCCTTTATGCATACCTATTTCTTAATTTTCTTTGGAAATCAAAACTGGAGACACTTATATTGGATCTATTACACTGAACACACACTAGCATTTTACCTTTCAGTAGGTGCCGTTTCATTGATCATTTCAGAAATAGATCTTTCATAAGCGATCACCTCTAATGGTGGTTTTTCTATGCACAGGAGGACATTGTAGTTTTATATTGTGAGACACAAATGGCTGTTTTTGCACCATTATTTTTGCTGCTTTCAAAACTTGTTATAGTTTCCTTATCAGAATTTCTGTTTAGCCATTTGGTCGCTAACTGTTAAGAACTTTTGCCTTTATTTAAGTATTTATCTTTGAAAATTTTATTAATTCAATACTATTTATTTTTTATATTTGTTCATACAATCAAATGGATTGTTCACTAAAGGAAAATGTCTCTAAATATGTTCCCAATCGACATGAGATAACAGATAGATTCAGGAATCTTTGTAAAAATATGGTTCCAAACAAGCCAGATGATGTTTATGGACTCATAATCCAGACCCCTCTTTATGTATGTTTTTACAGATACAAAGAAGAGCATCTTGGATTGCATTACCGCACAAATCCCAGCAACTGATAAGGTCCCACAGAGTTGGCCTTCTCCGGGTCCCGTTGACTAAACAATGTCGTTTGGTGGGCCCCAGGGGAAGAGCCTTCTCTGTGGCAGCCCAGGCCCTCTGGAACCAACTCCCCCCAGAGATTAGAACTGCCCCTACCCTCCCTGTCTTTTGCAAACTACTCAAGACTCACTTATGCCGCCAGGCATGGGGGAGTTACGATATTCCTTCCCCCTAGGCCATTACAAGTTATGCATGGTATGTTTGTGTGTATGTTTGGTTTTATAATAAGGGTTTTTAGTTGTTTTATTAATTGGATTGTTACATGCTGTTTTTATCATTATTGTTAGCTGCCCCGGGTCTACGGAGATGGGGCGGCATACAAATCCAATAAATGAATGAATGAATGAATGAATGAATGAATGAATGAATGAATGAATAAATAAATAAATAAATAAATAAATAAATAAATAAATAAATAACTGGGTCTGCAATTTTGCCTATTTTGATCAAGACCCACCTCTGAGATGGCTTGATATGTAACCATATTATGATAAAGGATAAATGTACAATGAAGGCAAAGAAGTATTAACCATACCACTCCAGCCATTGCACCTAAAAATGGTTCACATATGTTTAAACAAATAAAATAATGATTCCATTATATAAAAATATAACATTTTAGGAACCAGGTTTATTAATAAAGGTATAATTAATCCATTGCCAAGAGAGAATTAGCCAAATAACTCAGAGATATCCTGCTGAATTCTTACATCACAGCAGAGATAAATTCTGTTGAAAATAAGCCAAAATGAATACTGTATGTCAGGGCTGTCAAACTCCTGGCCCATGGCCTGGATGTGTCACACACTGGCCATGCCCACACCTGGTTTAACAAAGGGGAAAAAGTTGTGATATGTTATGTGACAACACTGTGATGATTGGCACCTCTGCTGTATGTTATCTGCAAAAAGAAAGGCAACATGCCACTGGACATTAGCTGGGAAAAAGGAGTGGAAAGTAGCTTATTTTTTTAATCATATTTGATGGGTGAATTACCAAAGAGGTGTTAGCATGGCCAGCAAAGAAGACAGGTCCTCTGGTTTGATCCAAAATTTTTCTTATGTTCTTAAACACTTGATATCAAAAAGTTATACTATTATATCTTATGCATGTTCCAAAACATATATTCAAACAATGTTATTTAATATATGATTATGTAACTACATCTAGAAAACTAATGGAAGATACTATCATATATCTTTGTTTAGAGAATTCATATATAATTAACACTGAGATTTAATCTCCTGAGTCACTTAGTTCTCTCTCTCACTCACTCTCTCTCTCTCTCTCTCTCTCTCTCTCTCTGTGTGTGTGGTTTTCCCTTTTTCCACTTTCAATTTATATTACTTTTAGTGATATTTAGGATCTGGCTGAAGTGACATTTGCCATGTTTCTACAAAAAGTATGAAACAATAATATTCTATAAACCTTTTGCTAGCCTCATCTAATCCTCATGCCTTGCGAGTTCTCTCAAGGATTAAAAAATTCATTTCATGTTTAAGGTAAGTCCATTGTTGTTTTTTATAAAAATGATAAAAGCCAGCCCTACAGGCATTCAGTTCAGTTTTTCACCTAGACTAGATAAACATTTAAAGATATCATGAAACTCATTGCACCAAAGTAAGGACATATTTCCTCTATGGAGTTGTGGATAGGTTTGCTCTCTGATGCCATTGCTTTTTTAAAATTTATTTTTCAATCCTAAGCAAAGAGGATTTTTAGCTTATTTTTTCAAGATCTCTACATTGTCAAAGATATTTTAGGCTGTTTTTCATAAAATTCAGAGCCATTTTGCTCCTGGATACCTGATACTGGAATTTCAGGGTTTGAAAAATAATACCATATTGTAACATATAATAGCATTAAAACAATATTTTCAAATTATGGTATGTTTTGAATCTATATTCTCAATTACCATATTTACGATTGTTCCCAAATAATAATTCCATAATATCGGAGAAACAGGTTTAGCATCAGCTGTACTCCAAGCTAAGTCTTTCACTAAGAATTGCATATTTTGATTATTGGAAGCCCAAATTCGAAGAAGTGTGACATTTTAATGGGAAATCTCTTTTCAAACATGTATTTTAGAATGTAAGAAGGGAGTGTGCGGTGGGGTGTATGTGTGTCAGAGCCACCTTTCCCAGAAATCCTTCTGCTCATTAAGAGAATCAATCCTTTATTATAAATCTTTTTTGTCAATGAAGTCAGTCCTCTTATGTTGTCAGGCATTCACTCAAGTCAGTCATGCATCAAGAATATTGCCAGAATGTTGAGTCTTGTCAAGAAATGAAGGCAACTTGCATATTTCTGCAGACCTTTTACTTTCTAAAAGAATGATTTAAAGTACTTCAACATTTAACCTAATGTTAAAATGCACCAAGCAGATTTCTCTAGAGATTCTCAGTTATCCAGGTCATGAATGTCCCAAAGGATCACCTGACCATATGGTCCTTTTATGACTTGTGGACTTAAACACCCAGAATTCCTGAGCCAGTCATAAAAGGGCCATATTTCCCCATCTTTGCTCTACAGGAAGTCAACTGCTGGTGGCTTTATTGGGGCAGTGTGAATAAGTCTTTGAGTTGGTATGGCTTTGGCCGCTTGATGCCAAGTGATTGGAGATTAGAGATTTGTCAGGGATCTGGTCAGTCCAAAATCAAAGGCAAAGGCATAGGAAAGTGTTAAAAGAACTTTCCCTTAGTATCCAATCTTATCTGAAGAAAAAAGATAACAAAAGGTAATCCTTCTTTAAATATCAAAATCAGAAGCTGAGTCAGTGGGAGCCTGAGACTGGAAATGTCACAGAGGAATTTAGATTCTCGGAAAGATTGTGAGCCCACAATTATTGTTAAATCACTTGTGTGGACTCTTTGGGCCTTCTTTGCTGCAGAACGTGGTGGGAGGCAGGAAGAGAGAAAGCAAAGGCAAGTGATAAAAAGATGGGATGGCTGGTGAAAGACGTCCCCTTGGGAGCTGTCCAAAATTTGAAATGGCGATTCTCTTCGGGCAAAGGAGAACTGCAATAGTTCTCTCAGGAAAGTATGAAATTATCAAGAGGGATTGATGAGGATAAGAATCCTAAGTGCCACAGATGCAGGCTGAGGCTGATGGAAACTGGAATCAAACAAATCTGGATCGAATAACATTGCTCAGGCTGAAATAATGATGCTATATAATGATGCTATTTGCACATGGACTGGAAAATAAATCCCCATATTTCAAGAACGAACAATGGATCAGGAAATATACTTCACAACATGTAGTAGTTAGAAGTGTCTTAACTTTAAATTAAACCATCCTATCATCTCATGTGGTATCTTGCTACTTGCTGCTTGCAATGATAAGATGGAAGTACCAGTGGCAAAAGGCTAACAAAAGAATGGTTGAAGCAAAAAAAGCTACACTAGGAAGACTTTTCCAATAACTTTCTCAAAGAACGTAAGACCAGACTTCTATGAGTTTGGCACACTGTCTTCACATATGCAAAATCCCAAGTTCCTGAAATATTTGGGTTTTCCTATTACAAGATTTCCCAATCTGGGTCCTTGCAGATATTTTAAAGAATTTCTTCTATGTAGTTGATAATTTTCCCTGAAGGTTAGGACCACATTAGAGTAGAAAATCTTGTGGCCTTCAGATGTTTGATTGACTCACACCCCCCCCCATATGTTTTTCAAACAACATGGATATTATTGAGGGCTTACAGGAATTGCAGTTCAGCTACTCAAAATTATATTAGTCTGCATTTTTCCCTTGACTTCTTATCTAGCTAGTAATTTAACTATTACAGTTCTCTTTTTCAGAAAAATGTTATTCCAAACATAGCCTAAACAGTTGACAAAAATAAAACTAGCATCAATGACATTATTCACCTTTATATCTGGTAGCAAATATTGCAGCCTGAACATTGAGTATTCAACAGCTTTTTATATTCTTCTGAGTGAATATATCCTTATCCTCCATCTCATAAGAGGCAAGGAAAATTATTCTCTCTGAATATAACTACGTATACAGTTTTTTGGGGGAAATTGTGTAGTAAACACTGATATGAAGAATCTGTCCATTTCTAACTTTATTTATTTAAACCTGAGTCTAGAATTGGGTCTGATTATTTCTGTATTCTGTATAATGTAAACATTTATTGAAGATAGTTTTCCCAATCTTGAGGATGTCCCCAGATAACTGGACATTGTGATTGACAGTCAGAGGAGTTATAATCCTTTCTGGATTGCAGAGGAATCTAATTTAAGGTAGTTGATTTATGACCTATCAATAGTTTTCCCTAATGTTTTTCAAAATGGCAACTGTTTTCCATAATTTTATATATTTTATAATTTAATAACCATGAACAGAACAGAACAGAATAGAATTCTTTATTGACCAAATGTGATTGGACAGATAAAGAATTTGTCTTTGGTGTGTATGCTCTCAGTGTACATTAAAGAAAAGATACATTTTTCAAGAATCATGAGGTACAACATTTAATGATTGTCATATGGTACAAATAAGCAATCAGGACACAATCAGTGTTAATATAAACCATAAAGACACAAGGAACAAGTTATATAAGTGGGAGGAGATGGGTGATAGGAATGATGAGAAGACTAATAGTAGCCTTAGTGAATAGTTTGACAGTGGTGAGGGAATTTGTTCAGCATGGCATTGAAAACAAAAAGATACACTACCTATTGAGAATCCAACTTTAAAAATAAACTACATGCAAGTGTGGACTTCTGAGAAATTTTCCCACCATATCCTTTCTGAGATGAAGAGCCTCCCAACATCACTGGAAGGATGGTGGGGAGGGTAAGAGATTTGGACCCATGGGAGTGTGTTTCCCAACCAATCCCATCTTTTCCTTGTGATGCCATGGGCAATATAAATACATTCTTCTATCCCTTGGGGGAGGGGAGTGGTCTTGTGAGATGCATACAAACAGATTAACAGATTAGGAAGGGACCTTGCAGGTCATCTAGTCCAACCCCCTGCCCATGGAGGAGATCCTACATCTGCCTCTACCTAGGTTTGATTTATTTTATTTTATTTTATTGGTTTTGTATGTCGCCCCTCTCCGTAGATCGAACTAACAACCTCCTGATTGTGAAGCAAGAGCTCAATCCTTTTCTTTCCCTCTTGCATAGGAATAGGTTATTGAAAAGCTCTGTTTACAGGGTGGTATCAGGTCCCCTTATTATAGATTCTTGGATATTACGGGCGTTCTCCAGTCTTATTTCAACTATCGAATCCCTTGTTTCCATATAGCAAATGTCATTTGGACAGCTAGCAAGAAGAAAGCATACTGAGTTCAGTAAGACCTTTATGGAATGAAGTAATGAATATAGAAGATCAGGTAGATGTGTACTTATTAGAAACCAGATGATCGCCGATACCGCTTAACAAAGCTTTTGCTGTAACCTGGAGTATTATTTTTTAAAAGACCTGGAAACTATAACCTTAAAAAAAATGCAAGTCCTGTCTGCTCAGTCTGTTATGTCCTGAGAAGCTGGGAAGTTTTCACTCCAGTCTGACTGGAAAGATGAGCAGGGAAATTCTGATTGGCTCCTTTCCAAAAGGGCTCCCTATTTAAACCTTCTGGCAGAGGCAGGCAGGTGCTGCTGTTTGCTCATGGTAACCAATAAGAGTTTGTTTGTTTGTTTTATTTTATTTTATTTTATTTTATTTTATTTTATTTTATTTTATTTTATTTTATTTTATTTTATTTTATTTTATTTTATTTTATTTTATTTTATTTTATTTTATTTTATTTTATTTTATTTTATTTTATTTTATTTTATTTTATTTTATTTTATTTTATTTTATTTTATTTTATTTTATTTTATTTTATTTTATTTTATTTTATTTTATTTTATTTTATTTTATTTTATTTTATTTTATTTTATTTTATTTTATTTTATTTTATTTTATTTTATTTTATTTTATTTTATTTTATTTTATTTTATTTTATTTTATTTTATTAATTCAACTTCTATGTCACCCAATCTAACGGAGCCCGGGTGGCGCAGCAGGTAGAGTGCTGTACTGCAGGCCATTGAAGCTGACTGTAGATCTGTAGGTCAGCAGTTCAAAACTCATCACTGGCTCAAGGTTGACTCAGCCTTCCATCCTTCTGAGGTGGGTAAAATGAGGACCCGGATTGTGGGGGCAATAGGCTGGCTCTGTTAAAAAGTGCTATTGCTAACATGCTATTATGCCCTTTGTTAAAAGGGCACTATAAATAAACATTTATAATAATAATAATAATAATAATAATAATAATAATAATAATAATAATAATAATAATAATAGTTCAATCATACACATTCAAATCAGTTAATAACTCTCAATACAATAATAATATTACAAGCCTGTCTTTGACTTACAAATCAGACATACGTTACAGCCATTGGGCTTGCTATCAGTAGGGGCTTGCTACGGTACACCAGTAGTGAACGGTGCACTGTGTGGACAGGTTCACTCCTCTTGCATACATGTGCACACATACTACCATATTTTTGCTTCATGTGCATGCACAGAAGCAAAATCTCATTAGGAGATGCGTGCACGCTAGAGGTTTTGGTGTTAAAAAGCGCTATTGCTAACATGTTGTAAGCTGCCCTGAGTCTAAGGAGAAGGGCGGCATAAAAATAAAATCAATCAATCAATCAGTCCCGGAGGACTCAGGATGGCTTACAATGACATAAAATGCAAATACAATACAATAAAAGAAGTCAAATATAAAAGTCCATAACTATAACTATAAAACTGTAAAACTATAAAATCCCAATGAAAACCCAGTTTAAAAATCCAATCAACATACATGCATACTATTCACACAATTTGGTCATGATAGATGTCAATTCATGGTCTCTAGGCCTCCCAGCTTTGCGGCCTTGTGGAAGACCAGCAGGGTGGGAGCAGTACAGACATCAGGAGGGGGAAGTTGATTCCATAGAGCCAGGGCAGCAACAGAGAAGGCCTTCTTCCATGGTTCCGCCAACCTGCATTGCTTAGTCGACGAGGAAGCCAAGTCTGTTTGCTCTTATTGGTCTCTGGGAGGTGTGCAGCAGGAGATAGTCCCGTAACTAGTTTGGCTTTGAGCCATGTAGGGCTTTATAGGTAATAACCAACACCTTGAATTGTGACTGGAGACTAATAGGTAGCCAGTGCAGTTTGCGGAGTGTAGGTGTTATATGGGTTGGAGTCACACTATCAGTCTCCTGCCTCTTCAGTATCAGAACTCAACACAGTCAAAAATTAGAAGGCAACAAAAGCAGTTCAAAGAGGAAGCAGGATGGAATAAGAGAAAAGACGGAATCAACACACCAACTATAATCACCCATGCTTCCTTGTCACAATACAGCTGTTGATAGGCTTGCTTGATAAATTAGTCTCCAATAGAGTTGGAACATTATTTATTGTCTGACATGGTGATTGGTTCACAAGTGGTCATTTTGTGTCTACTCTGCACATAAAGACAAAGTAAGGAAAGGGAAGTACATTCACATTTTCAAGATTCTGTTATTGTAGCTATTATATTAAAAATAATCCTGCCTGTATAATATTTCACATTTCATATTTTTATAAAATATTTTATATTTTTATTTATTGTGTTTTTAATGGAAATGTGATGTGAATGTGCCATACAAATAATAATAATAATAATAATAATAATAATAATAATAATAATAATAATACAACAACATATTGGTTTCATAGTTTGATCTACTGTACCTTGTTGGATTGACAAAATCCAAGAAAGTTCAGTTTAAATCCAAGGCCTTGTAGCCACTACTGAGTAAGTGCAATTCATGGAAAGATAGTCATTGCATCCAGCGAGCAATCTGAGGCAGGTGGCTCAACTTTGGAATTGATTAAGTTTATACAATGATCCGTTATCCATTCATTTTGAAAATGCATAGTGTTAGTTCAAAATATAGCCAAGAATAGTTCTTCCATCATTACTTTTTTCTAAATATCGTCCTGCTTTCTTGCTGTCAGTGTTTTAATGCCTGTTTTATGCTTAAAAGTTTCTGTATTGACTGAAGATAACTTCTGTATTTAGCTCTGTTGTTGAGTCATTAATATCCTCTTTGAAATGCTTTGTTTACTTCCTGCCCTTTTCCTGGGCCTTGTCAATTTTAATTGTTACATCAGCATTTCCATGTGAAAAGTAAGATATGCTTTATTTCTTATTTTGGAACTAAATTTAAAAAAATCACTTGCCAATAATCTAACAGAGCCAAAACATTGTCTGTATCTTTTTTTAGAAAAAGAAATGTCAGCCAGCACTTCCCATCAGTGGTCACCACATTCTGAGGAAACTAAGAATAGTTTGAGATCAAAACCACTTAATAACATCCAATTATATAACATGTAGGGTGAAGGTGAGGGACAACAACATTCAGCCCTCTTATCATGAAACCAGGTGATGTCTTGATATTGTAAAAAATACACAAATATAAAAACAAAAAAATGATTTGTATAACTTTTAAAAACTGGATTTATAAAAGGCATCACTTTATATACTACACCCAGATTGAACATAGAAAAGAACATTTAATGCTAAATTTTCAACTTTTCGTTAAACATTTCTGTATTTTACTAATTAAAATCCAAATTGTTCAGTGTGATACTTTTTTTTAATTCTATACAGTGTTATGTCGAGAGGTAATTTTTATGCATGGATGAAAATTGGGAGCTCCTTAGAAAAGGAAAAAAGCAACTTTGAACTAAGGAGAAATTTCCTGACAGTTAGAAAATTAATCAGTGGAACAGCTTGTCTCCAGAAGTTTTGAATGCTCCAACACTGGAAGTTTTTAAGAATATGTTGGATAACCATCTGTTTGAAGTAGTGTAGGGTTTCCTGCCTAAGCAGGGGGTTTGACTAGAAGACCTCTAAGGTCCCTTCCAACTCTGTTGTTGTTGTTGTTTTTGCTGCTGCTGTTGTTGTTATTCTATTCTATTTTATTTATTTTTATTTTTATTTATTTATTTTGTCCAAAACACAATAATACACAATGAAAGTTATAGAGGATACAGTAGAGAAGAAATACAAGATATAGGAGAGACTATAGGACAAGGGATGGAAGGCACTCTAGTGAGCTGATGTACGCCCTTTACTGACCTCTTAGGAAACTGGAGAGGTCAACCGTGGATAGTCTAAGGGTAAAATGTTGGGGGTTAGGGGATGATACTACAGAGTCCGGTAATGAGTCATATTTTTTACAGTCAAGTTTAGAGTGGTTAATATTAAGCTTTAATCTGTTGTGTGCTCTTGTGTTGTTGTGGTTGAAGCTGAAGTAGTCTTTGACAGGCAGGACATTGCAAAAAGCAAATGTTTCTGCTCTACCATTGAATTCAGGTCCTGTATTTGTGAGTCTCCTCTATAAAATGGAGGAAATACAACTCTAAGGAATTGTATAATAGGAGAGGTGTGAGTAGAATCTCCTTGAAAGCGAAACAACTAAGCAGAGTCTGATTACTCCTCTATTCATTTCAATTGGGGGGCTCCTGAGTCTGCTTTTGGTTTTAAAGCATTTTTTTTGGTTTAGCCAAAGCAGCCTGTGTTTATTTGCAGGGGGGGAAATAGATCCTGAAGGGGCATGTTTTTAGAGCCCTCCTTCTGGAGTGGGACCATTCATTTCATTGGGATGACACAAAGCATTTGCCATTTTCAGACTGCAATCTGCAGCCGAGTTGCTATATAATGAAAGGGTCTGAAGTTCATGTAAACCATGCAGGATTTTAATTCTATTTTTCCTGTTGTCTCTCAAGCTCGAGAAAGGTTGCTGCTCGTGGTGCTAAGCCATGAAGAATCATTATGGGTTATTAAACTCTATTGCTTTTGCTTTTCTTGATTGGAGCTGTAAAGAGAGAATGGCAGAGTTTTCAGTGAATGCCAAACTGTGCTGTAATTGCCTCAAGTGACAGACTGTAATTATTCACGATTATAGGAGAGAGAGGGGGAGGCAGAGAGGAGAAACTGTAGGGAGATTGGGCTTCACAAATAGATCTGTATAAACTTTTCTGTTGGTTGTTTCCTCTTTCCATCACCAGTAATTGTCCTCTATGTATTTTTTTTTTGCAGATGATATATTAATTTTATGTACATAAATGAAAAAGATGGGACAATATTCATATTACACTACCTGACACTCCAAATGGAGAGTATATTTCAGTCTCTCTACTCTGTGTCAAGCTTTGGCCAGAAATACACTGCTCAAAAAAATAAGGGGAACACTCAAATAACACATCCTAGATCTGAATGAATGAAATATTCTCATTGAATATTTTGTTCTGTACAAAGTTGAATGTGCTGACAACAAAATGAAATTGATTGTCAATCAGTGTTGCTTCCTAAGTGGACAGTTTGATTTCACAGAAGTTTGATTTACTTGGAGTTATATTGTGTTGTTTAAGTGTTCCCTTTATTATTTTTTTGAGCAGTATATTTTGCTGCTTGGACTAAAGCTGGCAATCAGCATCTGTTTTCCTCCAAAGGCTTTTGTCATCTGCAACACTCAGTTGATGGTGATGAAGGATATACCACCCAGCACATTTTGCAACCCTTGCTGTATTACCCAGCATCTAATACCAAGGCAGCTGTTTCATTGCATTAGATGTTATGCTTTGTCCTTGGGCTAATGGATAAGACCAGTTCTATCCAGATGTTGGCACTGGAATGAAAAACAACTTAATGATTAAAAAACTAAAAACCCTATCATGATTAAAAACCAAACAGCACATACATACCAGACATAAATTATAATAAGCCTGGGGGAAAGATGTCTCAAATCCCCCATGCCTGGCGGTATAGGTGGGTCTTAAGTAGTTTACGGAAGACAAGGAGGGTGGGAGTAGTTCTAATCTCCGGGGGGGAGTTGATTCCAGAGGGCCCGGGCCACCACAGAGAAGACTCTTCCCCTGGGGCCCGCCAGACGACATTGTTTAGTTGACGGGACCCGGAGAAGGCCAACTCTGTGGGACCTTATCGGCTGCTGGGATTCGTGCGGTAGCAGTTCATGAAGGTGTAAAAGCAATATACATCAACTGTATAAAAATAAACAAACAAATAGCATGTTATGGATAACAACAACAAGATTTGGAAGGGATCTTGGAGGTCTTCTAGTCCAATCTCCTGTTAGGCAGGAAAGCCTACACTACTTCAGATAATAAGAAATGGTATTGAAAATTGTTGTAATGTCCTTATATGTAAATCAATGGTGTGAAGGTATCAATAATATTTAGGCTGATGGCACCTAGAAAGGATAGAGGAGATCTAGAGAAGATTCAGAGGAGAACATTTAAGTTGATCGCAGGGGTGGAACAATTTTGTTGACTTGTGGCATTTACTGCTTTTTAGTCTTGAAAAGCGAAAAATGAGACAGGGCATGGGTGAAATGTACCAGTGTGGGTGAGAAGAAACTATTTCTCCCTTTCCCAGATAATTGAATTAGAGATCCATGATGAAGCTGAATCTTGGAAGAATCAGGACATTTTTAAAAAAAATGCAGAAAGAAAAAGCCATTTTTATATAAGAATGCACAGGGGGTGGGGGAAGAATCAAGGAAATAATCTATGCCTCTCTGCCATTATATTTGTCTTCCACAGTAGTCTAACACTTGTGGGACAATCAGACAATCAATCACCAATCAATTATAATAGAATTGGAAAGTACTTTGGAAGTCTTCTAGTCACTCCCCTGCTCAAACAGGAGACCTTATATCATGCTAGATCTCCTTAGAAAACTATGAACACACCGTAGAACTCTATGCTATAACTCTTAGAAAAACACCTGCAAAAATATATGATGGCAATGCCTGAACTAGGCAGATAGCTCTTATTACATTGTTGGAAAGTAATTATTCACTTTCCAAGAATGTATACAAAACCCATAAGAAAGGATTTGAGTGATGGACACATTTTACATGAAATGTTAAGGTTACAATATTCATATGCCTGGAAGGTATATTTTCCCTTCTTTATATCTCCAAAACAATGCTCAGAAGTCAAAGCAAGCATCCCAAGGATTCACATTGTTGGCCTTGATCATGCCATTTCTTTAATCTCCTTTGGATTTGTGTTTAAGCTCAGTCTGAACTGTTTCTCTCCCATTTGATTGGTTCCACTAAGTCAACCCCTCAGGGCAGTTTCATTTTTCTGCTTGTCACAGGAACCACATCACACAAGTTCCTTGATGCATTGTACTCTAATCATCTTTTCAGATAAGATCTATTGGGAGAACAAAGTGACATTCATCATTCTCTTTAGATTCTATCTATCAACTTGTCTCTCTCTATTATCCCATTTGACTATAAAATCCCAAATACTAAGATAGGCATAGATACCAATTAATGTTATGTGCAACTAAAGCAAAGAAACTAGTAGTTACATATAGGGAATCTAAGGATTGTAAATATCAGCTGGATATTGCCCTGTTATAGTACAGCAATTCTGTTGTGTCCAGGGGACAGTTAGGCCTTGTACCCGCCCCACATTCCTTGGGCGGGAAAATACTGCAAGGTGATTGGTTGGCTCAGCCTGGCAGCCCGGCATATATATAGCTGCCAGGCACGGCCATGTTTTGTCTTGTTCAGTTCTGTAAACCATTACTTCCTGTTAAATAACCGTTACTTACTACAAGATTGCAGTCCTTCATTCCAGCAAGGATTTAACAAATTCTTCCTTCTAGGAATTAAAATGCTGAAGATTATGTCATAGGAAAAATTAGGAGGCCAACTTGGTAGTTCACTTCAATTATTCATTTAAAAACATGCTTACTTCTAAGAAATCGCTATTACCGATAAATATCCATTTCTGTTACAATTCCAAAAAAGACCAGCCTCTCCAGCAATTTTACCCAATCTGCTAGTCATTTCCATCTTTTGGAAACAAAATAATTAAGTTTCATTCTACAAAACATCTACCCCTGATGAGGCACCAGAAAAGAGGAAGAACAAAGGAAGAAATGAAAAATTGACAAATCTGGCCAATAGATTTCTCATTCAAGCGATTGACAAATCAGTGAATCTGAAAAGTTAGCTAAATCTTGTTTCTCTAATCAGTAAACTATCATCCTTCTGCTGGGTAAAAACTAACCGGTAGAATCTTCATGTCGGTCTTTCCTTCATAATAATTAGACATTAATTTTCTCAACCTTAGCAACTTTAGGATGTGTGTGGACTTCAACTCCCAGAAGTCCCCAGCCAGGAGTTGAAGGTTCAAATTTCTAATGTTGAAAATATTATCGGATCTAGGTTCACTGTCAATTCGTCCACTCTTGATTTAGACTAGACAAAAATGAATCTTCCCACTCATTTGCTTTGCCTCTGGCCCTTCTTGTTCTCTGAACTGAGATGAGAGAAAAAAACAGCACATTGGACCATAGTGACAGCCATCCATTTTATCTCTACTTTACTGTCTAGCAAAGGTAGAAACCATTTGGCTATTGCTGAGGGGCCTTTGTAGGATTTTTCCCTAGTCTCAAACATTGGATGGGACTGTTAACCTTCAGAGAAAATCCACTTAGTTCACATTTTAATGTGAGCTTATTTAATTTTCACCTCTCAAAGCTTTACACAAACTAGAACATAATTAAACAGTGATATCTGTAGTTTTTTATTTTTTTCCCCAATATAACCTAACACTTAAGAATACCTATGAAATTGTGTGTATTGGAATAGGAATACACACCAAAATACGTGAGGGAAAATAAAGCACATTAGAAACAGCTGCTTGTCATATTAGAAATGTATAAATATTGGTTAGCAGTGCCTCCTAAAATGAGTGCTGATCTTTATAGGTTGGTCTTAAAAGGAAAAAAAGTCAAGCTCACTCAAAAAGGTAACAATACCAACATATACTGGAAAAATATAAAACCAGATAGAATCACACTTGACAAATTTGGCTATCTGTTATTGATGTGATTATTTTGTGAAAAAATATGGGTAATATGTAATAGTAACTTTATTCTTGATCCAGTAATCCTGATGACAAAATAAAAAAGCCAACAATAACACCAAAGGGGTCTTAATATATTTATTTGCTCTATTTATAAAATGTATGTAGATTTGCCTTTTATAGGATTGAGCAATTGGCAGTAGATCAATCAGAGAAAGTACACAGCATTTCTAAACGCAACTCAATATACAGCTTATGACCTAATTCTGAATTCTAGAATTTTCTCCACCTCATGAACTTGCCTTTTAAAAGTGGAAATCTCTCTCCCTTTCGTCCTCTCCCTCTTTTTTGATTATTCCTATGGAGAAGGCCATTGAATCAACAAATATGCAACATATTTACAGAAAAGGGGCTGGAAAGAAACGAAAAAAAAAAAAAGACTGCTCCCTCCCCACCAAGTTTTTTTTTTAAGCGTACAGTTTATTTCAGGGAGTGAGAACACTCAGTATTCCTGCCTATTGACCATGTTCATAGTAGTTGTTGGGAATTGTCTCCTATTCTTGATCTAAAGCACATAGGACATTTTGTACTAGGATCCATTAAAAAGTTCTGAGTTCACAGAAATATTTGACTACATTAATAATAATTAGCAGACTAGGCAGAAGTGAGCATTTCATTAATTTATTCTGGAGAATTTTAAGCCTGACTTGAAATGGATGATCAGGCAATGGATATAGATTAAAAAATAACAACAGATTGGCTTTCTGAAATATAGAACTTCTTTAAAATAAAATAAAATAAAATAATCAGAACTTCCAGTCAACCTTACTGAGGTTGTTGAGGCAACTATAATTTTTAACATGGGGAGTAGTTTTACTAATGTTTGTCAACTTTGAAATTTAAGTCAAACATCTTTATTCTGATAGAACCCCAGCCTCGGTATTTAGTATCGGTATTGAGTATCATGTGGGTGGAAGAGCAGAGGAACATTTACAGAATAAAGCCACTATTTCAGTGTTAGCAGATATATTCAGTGTAGGTAAGCCCCAAGTGTGTATTCCCGAAGGCTTGAAAGTACAGTGTTCCCTCAATTTTCACGGGGATGCGTTCCGAGACCACCCGCGAAAGTCGAATTTCCGCGAAGTAGAGATGCAGAAGTAAATACACTATTTTTGGCTATGAACAGTATCACAAGCCTTCCCTTAACACTTTAAACCCATAAATTACCATTTCCCATTCCCTTAGCAACCATTTAGATTATTACTCACCATGTTTATTTATTAAAGTTTATTTTTTAAAAAAATTATTAAAGGCGGACGAAAGTTTGGCGATGACATATGACATCATCGGGCGGGAAAAACCGTGGTATAGGGGAAAAAACCACAAAGTATTTTTTAATTAATATTTTTGAAAAACCGTGGTATAGACTTTTTGCGAAGTTCGAACCCGCGAAAATGGAGGGAACACTGTATGCCTTTTGTGGTTGTCTAGCATTTGCGTTTGTAGCTGTTTAGCATTTGCTTTGGAAGATCAGAAACCTTTCTGCTCCTTATGTTTTAGACAAATTCTTCTAACTTGACAGAATTCCTCCAAAGTTTTCTACCAAACACTTAAGAATAATTTCAGACCCCGGTCCCAAATCCTCTTCCTATCCCCTTTCTTTAACCACACAACTCAACTCAGGCAACCAGTAAAATATTGCTGTTATTTATTTTCACCTCTTCACATATTGCTTGGCAGGGCTAATACAGCCATATTTTATCAAAGGCAGACTGTGGACAATTGACTGAGAATGTTTAGCATGCATATGACTAGAGGAAGCTGTAGTAAAAAGCCAGGGTAAATAACTGAGCAAATACTTTGGGTGCCAGGGAGTCAACTGTGAGTTTGCAGGAACTGGGTGCCTGTCATCTTTGTGGCAATTACATTTAATGGGACACAAGTGTTTTCTTCCTCTGCTTCTCTTCCCCCCTCCTCTTTTCTCTCCCTGAGGCTGAAGGGAGGGAGGTGGACAGAGGGGGATCAGAGAGGGTCCTTGACGTCAGACATGCCCTATAAAAACCCAGAATAAGAAAGGAAAACAGTGCTGGAAGCTAAGCCAATTCATCAGCCAGGATGCCAACCCCAAACGCCTCCAGTTCTTCAGCCAAAGGCTTCCGGCGGGCTGTATCGGAGCTGGACTCTAAACAAGCCGAGGCCATCATGGTAAGCAAAGATGCTCTCAGCCATCCCTGGGATGAGATGTTGATTTGCAAAGACAGGCAAATGTAGGGGAGGAAGAGAAACTTAACTTTGTATCATGAGCATCAATCTATTGTGGCAGAATCCCAAAGCCTTAGAATCCCTTAGTCCTTAGAAATGTTGGCACTAATTATTAGTACCAGAGAACAATGCAGCTGTCTGGAAGAAGCATGCCATTTATAGAAGAAAAAGTGACTATATATATATATATATATTTAAATGGGAAAAATGTGGAAAGCTAGGTTAAAACTAAAACAATGACAGAAGGCTTTCTTTTAGTATTGTATGCTTGAATTGCTTTGCATGACTTACTATTGCCTTGGATTGGAGTTTTACAATATTTTAGTTCAGTAGAAATTTGGTGGGTTTTATATGCCTTGCTTTATTTGCTTGTTTTTGCCTGAGAGAATAGAGATATGTATCCAATGGCAAATTGCTAATACCTTCTTTGTCACACTGAATCTCAATTCAGTTCTGCATTTTTTTCCTTGCTGCAGCATCTGCACTAGTAGATATGCACAGAAGGAAGGTTATAACTCCCTGCGAGACTTGATTTAACTATATCAGACCGTATTACAGTTTTATAGATATCGCTAGCTATAACTTTATGTGTGACCATTGCACTTCTAGCACCAAAGATGCTCTTATTTTTTTAATTTAATTATATTTTTGACTGACTGTCAAAAAACTCTAATATATAAAACTCTAGTATATAAAAATACACCCAACCTTTCATTAACTTGGAATATTTATGAAGATGTCAGATAAACTACTTCAACCTAGGCTTGAGCATAAAACATGATTGAATACATTTCTCTTGCTTTCTTAGTTGCATTTTCACAGGAAATAGCAAAATATACTTTGTTCCTATATTGCAGACCCAATGAAAATTATCCCATCTTCCAAGAAACTGCATTTCACCACAGGAAGGAACTTGTAGCTTTTGCACAAAATCTTACATTGTGCAGCAAATAGGAGTTTAATTGTGAGGATTATTTGTATAGGAAGAAAGTATTAAGACTTCACCCTTCATGGTCCTGAAATAAAATGGTTATCTTGGTTATTTTTTTAAAAACAACCACCAAATATAATGTAAAATTGGTAACTGATGTTACCATCGGAAGGACAAACTGTTTGTTGAAATAATTCTTATTCTCTTTGGGTTAACAGTTTCATATTTACTCTAGATGTTCACTACTTTTGATTTAGAGTAATAAAGTCACTTCAGTGAAGCAAATTTTGCTATTTGCCCAATGTGTCAAATTCTCCAAGTAATACAAATAATAAACTGCTTTATACAGTTTTCAGGAGAAACCATACATTCTCCTACAGTACATTCTTTGCAATTAATGAGTAAAGACCTTAATTAAAATTGTCTATGAAATTACAGTAATGTGCCTGAGAAGGAGAGGTTTTTAATTTTTTCCCCATTAAAAGCAACAATGGAATTATTTTTAAATCCAAGAGAAGTTTTTATAACTACAAAGATATTTTGGGAAAGCAGAAGGGGGGGCAGGGAATCAAAAGATCTAAAACAGGATTAGCAGAAGTGGTCTTACAACAGCTCTTTAGATATTTTTAAAAACATTTTTTACAAGAGAATAATAAGAAATAAATTGTAAACTACATTTTACTTGCATTTAAATAAAAGATCATAACTTCTCTTCTTACGGCCACTTCCCTTAAAAAGCATATTCCAGTTTTGATTTCATGCAACTTTTAAAAATATATAAAGAAAAATGATAATTAAATATTTTATATTTAGGAAAGAGGAAAGAGTTAATATCAAGGTGGGAGGATTTGTTTCAGAGATATTGAAATAAAATATTGGTTGTATTCAACCACAAGTTTAAACAGTTTGTGTGAAATTACAGCAGATGCATTTTTACAACCTGGGTGAAGCTAGGTCTTGTTTATATTTCTTGTGGCATAACACATTTTATGAATCTAGTACATTTAGTTGGTTTATAGCTAACGATGTTGTGTCAAACCACAACATGGATTTAATTCAGTAGTCAACATACTGTATTTTAATTGCAATTATTTAGTTACATATCTAATTCATTCAAGTTTCAGAAGTCGGAAATTCTTGATATTTTACGTAGCTTCTGAATCCCCCATTATATTGAATGCTACTTACCTTTGAATTTTTTTTTTTGTTATCACCAGCTTAAAAACAGAAAAGCAATTAGCTGCCTGTGACAGAAAACATGAAATAGAAATCATATTCCTTCAAGGAGATCAGTTGATGAACAAGGGTTATCCCTATTCAAGCCTCACAACAATCTTTTGAAGCTAGTAAGGCAAGCGGATTTGATGTTTAAAATCTCTCCATTTTTTTAGTTGAACTTGTAGTACACTGTATCTGTATATCTGAGTTTCACTGAGCTTAAATTCAAGGTGTCTCTCTTTTGGGGTGAGACAGGGGTGTCTTTGAGTCAGTTCTGACTATTGGAGACTGCCCGGAAGAAATCCTTCCAGTTTTCTTGCTTGCCTAGGGTTGAGAGAAAGGGAAGAACTCCAGGTCACCCAACTGGCCTTGTGTCAAAAGTAGGATTAGAACTCATAGTCTTCCAGGTCTTAGCTTGACATCTGAATCGCTACACCAAACCGGCTTGCTCATTTTAATTAACTGTGTGCTTTTGGCTGAATGCGCAGTCCTTACAATTTTGTTAATAGCAGGAATAAGCAAGGTATGCAACCGTCAGGGTGTTTTAAATCTCAGCTTCTATATTAATGTTAGCCAGTGAGGTCAGTCATAGAAAACTGTAGAAGCTATGCTCTAAAACATTTGAAGGTTTCTAAATTGCTTTCCTCCACTGTAGGGACCACAACAGTGATCTTGGCTTTGTTTTGCTTTCTCTGTAAATTCTGCAAGATTAGTCAAGTGCCAGGGAAATAGTCAGGCAGTAGGGAAAGTGGGTAGAATGCTTGGCTGCATAGCTAGAGGTATAACAAGCAGGAAAAAGGAGATTGTGATCTCTCTTTACAGAGTGCTGGTGAGACCACATTTGGAATACTATGTTCAGTTCTGGAGATTTCACCTCCGAAAAGATATTGATAAAATTGAACGGGTCAAAAGACGGGCTACAAGAATGGGGAAGGTCTTAAGCATAAAACGTATCAGGAAAGACTTAATGAACTCAATCTGTATAGTCTGGAGGACAGAAGGGAAAGGGGGGACATGATCGAAACATTTAAATATGTGAAAGGGTTAGATAAGGTTCAGGAGGGAAGTATTTTTAATAAGAAAGTGAACACAAGAACAAGGGGGCACAATATGAGGTTAGTTGGGGGAAAGATCAGAAGCAACATGAGAAAATATTATTTTACTGAAAGAGTAGTAGATGCTTGGAACAAACTTCCAGAAGACGTGGTTGGTAAATCCACAGTAACTGAATTTAAACATGCCTGGAATAAACATATATCCATCCTAAGATAAAATACAGGAAATAGTATAAGGGCAGACTAGATGGACCATGAGGTCTTTTTCTGCTGTCAATCTTCTATGTCATCCTTATAGGATATTCACTGGTGCCTTTGTACAAAGAATGGAACGGAATTCTCCTATACAAGCAAAGATATAAAGTCCTGTACCACCCTTCAAGGGAGGGCAGATTCCAGGGTTTATTTATACGGAAAGCTAGCCAAGTAACTTTTAGATGCAAACAGTCTTGATTCATCACTTTATAAAGCACAGGTTGGGGGTTTTTTTACTGAGCAAATGCAAGGGCATTGCTTGAACTCATACTAAAAAAAAGGGAAGCTTAAAGCTAGCGTATTTATCTTTAATTTCTTTCCCCTCCCAAATATAAATAGGGAACTAATGCTATGCAATAAGGTGGAAAGGCCTTTTGGCCCCAGATGGCTGTTGCGTGACCTATAATGAAACACCGGCTTGAAATCACGGACTAAAAAAGTACTGTTAGGAATAAAACCTGCCGCTTTCAGCTTTCATTATCCTCTCTTCTTTATTTAATGTAGCAGGTTGCATTTCAAATGAGATTAACCTATATCTGATAGGCAGTGTAGTAGGCAATTGTGATTCTTCCCCACTTTTTTCTGCAAATAAAAGCAAAAATGACCATCAATCTTCCTCAGTAGGGAAAATTGTCTGAGTGCTGGTGGAAATAAATGAATAAATAATTAATAAATATTAAAATTGATAAAAAAATTAATAAATGAAGTAATCTGTACCTTCTGTTCAAATGGAGGTAGAGATGAATGCATCTTATTCCTCAAAGATGAACAAAACAGGTTTTTCACAGAAACACCCTGCCTAGGGCTTGGACTTAAATAATACGTTAAGCTAAATAACTAAAGCACTGAAACAATATCATCATAAAACCTACCAAAAGTCCATAGTTCCATGTAGGAGTTTTTTCAACCTAGCATTCTCTAGATAATTTGAGAATAATGAGCCGGGGTGGCGCAGCAGGCAGAGTGCTGTACTGCAGGCCACTGAAGCTGACTTGTAGATCTGCAGGTCAGCGGTTCAAATCTCATCACTGGCTCAAGGTTGACTCAGCTTCCATCCTTCCGAGGTGGGTAAAATGAGGACCCGGATTGTGGGGGCAATAGCCTAGCTCTGTTAAAAAAGTGCTATTGCTAACATGTTGTAAGCCGCCCTGAGTCTAAAAAGAAGGGCGGCATAAAAATTGAATAAATAAATAAATAAATAAATAAATAAATAAATAAATAAATAAATAAATAAATAAATAAATAAATAAATAAACAAATAAACAAACAAACAAACAAACAAACAAACAAACAAACAAATAAATAAATAAATAAATAAATAAATAATTTTATGATTGCAATTTTATGATTGCAATTTTATGATTGCAATTCCTAGAAAAACCAATCATTTGGAGCCAATAGGATTCTGGGAATTCGGAAGGCACTAGGTTGGGAATGGCAGGCATTACAAGCTAGGCAGTAGTGGGTTGTAAATCCTGTTGCTACCAGTTCTTTGGGCATGCGGATAGGAGGAGCCCACCTCTGCCACTACCAGTTCGCTGAATTAGGCCAAATTGGGAGCAAGCCACCACTGAAGCTGGGATATTATACAACAAAATCAACAAGGTTTTTTTTAACCTCATAGATTAGACAAAATCACCTCATTTAAGAGTATATGCTTATGTATATTCATTCAAAAGTAAATCCTACAAATAGCATTAATTGTAGGTAAGTAGGTATATATTGGTTTCTTATACTATGTTCACATTGTTTCTATATCTGGTTTCACCTGTTTCCTTGAACGCATTCTACGTCAGCTTTAGATGTTGGTGTGAGGGCAATAAGGAGCCTTCTCATTTTATGGGCTCTGTCACATTGACCTTTGGTAATTTCATGCTTTCTGACTTGTTCAACAATTATCAAGCACAGGTATCAACAATCAAGCCCAGGAAGCTTATTCACCAATAGTGAAGGTAGTCAGGGATTTTAGGAGTTAAAATCTATCTATACATCATGAAGCCGGGGAAGGAAATATTATATGATAACAAAGAGGCAAATCTGCATGGGACTTAGTAATGCATCTCTAAGTGACTATTTAATACTATCATTATATATGGGAATTATTTCAAATGCTTTATATCTGCCTTTTGATGTTTTCTTCTTCCATTTGATGGTGTCTGATTCTCAGATATGTCCCTGCAGTTTTCTTAATAAGATTTTTCAAAAGTGGTTTGCCATTAGCTGCTTCCTAAGGCTAAGATAGTGGAACCAGTCAAAGGTGTTTTTTTCCCCTAAGGCAGGATTCACAAGCTCTCCAGTTTCTAATCAGGTTGGAAACTTCCTCTAATCTCTAGCTGCTTTTTAACACACCCCAGTTGGCCTGATTTCTAATTAATACCTCCAGTTTGCAAACAACATCATATTAATGGTAAGCTTGGCAAAAGTATTTTGCTGGAAAACTGACAAGCATGGGTTGGATGCACTTTTGAACAGATAAAACTGCTATTTATGCATTTATGCTCTTTTTTCCACTATTATTATTGCTCCTAGATGTGCAAAAATTCCTTTTGAAAATAAAGAAAGATGGGGTGGGAAGCAAACAATTGAGCATGCTTACAGGCAATTATCTCAAAAGCACACTATCCTTTTTTCTCCATAAAACTCCCCAAAAGCAAAGAACAACAACAAAACTCCTCAACTTACCAAAGGGAGTCTTTTGGGTCATTGTCCACCCTAAAAGGGCCAATACAAAGTTCCCTTTTTCAGAAGGCAACCTTTGGAGTTGTATTGATGGGTACTTCTTTCTTCTAACATTCAACTCTTTCTCTATAAGATGCTTGATGTCAGTGGTGGCTGATTATATGCGAGATTAAAGCTTTTTGCTTTTTAAACCTCCCTGAAGTGGGACAATGCTGAGATTTATGGCGAGGAATTGAAGCCCACCTCTCCATTTGGGACAAACTGTTATAAAACCGCTGCCATAAATTTGTTAAAAAAATACCAAAAAGATTGCATACATTTTGGAAAATAACAGCTTGTTGCTTTCACCATCAGTATCAGCAGGCTAAAGAAATTGATTGCCACTTGACATAATTAAGCGTCCTGTATATTTCAGTAATTTTTTATTAATGCAGTGTATTATTTATTTATATACTATAACATTTGTTATAGTATATAAATTTTTGGCCATTCAATATAGGCTTTTAACAGTTCACAAATTCACAAAAAACTTTAAAATGTTTGATACAGATATATTGAAAAATTGTGATGAAAATTATACATTCTCTCTTCCAAGCACTTAACTCAGCAATATTAAAAACTAAATGTTCTTCAAAACAATTCAGTCTTTAGTACCTTCCTAAAAAGCGTAGCAGAAGATGCCATCCAAATAAAAAGTGGTCTTGTTATAGAACATATAGTGAAAACATAGTTTTCTGCTCCCTGTCCCTCATAGGGAAGTGCACACGAGGTGTGTTGGCATCACTGAAAGCAAACAGTCTTATCAATTTATTTATTTATTGGACTTCTATGCCACCCCTCTCTGGGGACTTAATTCCTGGGTGCCACTATATATTGGACTTTACCAGTGATTATATAGTGTTTGAATGATACTTGGAAGCCCATTGGCTACTGAGACAGTACCTGCAACATTAATGTTAGATATTCTGCCAGAACATGGGCTGTTGGAGTCTGAGTCAACTGTGGCTTCCTAGTAGTCTCCAAAAACAGACCTACACAAAATAATAATCAGAGATATGAAAGTCTGGATGTTTGTTGCCAGGGCCTTCTGTCTGGCAACTAGCACATTAACCAAAGCTGGACAACCTTGCCAATAGTGACCTCCATTTATCTATCTTGTAGCAGATGTGAGTCTTGGGTGACCTCTAAGATATCAACTTTCTCCTTCAGAGGGAATAGTACCCTATTCCCTATCTAGACTAATAATTGGAGTTAATCAAGAATCCTGAATTGACACAACAGCCTCTCTGGCCCATATAAGATGTGGTCATCTCAAGCTCCCTCAGATATTAATTTAAATTCAATTTAAATTCAATTTAATTTATTTAACTTCTAAGCCCCCCAGTCATATTGTTATAAAACAATAGAATATGTAGCATTAAATAACACAAGAAATATAAACCAATAAAAAACCCAAACAAACATTCTTCAATAACATTCATTTCTCTGGGGCCAAGTAGTTTATTTATTTATTGTTAGAGTTGAAAGGGACCATGAAGGCCATGAAGGCCATCAAGTCCAACTCCCTGCTCAAGCAGGAACCCTATAGCACACCAGTCAAGTGGCAGTTCAATCTTCTCTTAAAAATGTCCAGAGTGTTGGAGTTCACAACGTCTGCTGGTAGGTTGTTCCATTGGTTGATCGCTCTGACCATCAGGAAGTTCCTCCTTATCTCCATGTTGAATCTCTCCTTGGTCAGCTACCAGCCATTGTTCCTCGTCCGGCCCTCTGGTGCCCTGGAGAATAAAGTGATCCCCTCCTCTCTGTTGTTCTATGGCCCCCAAGCCTGCTGGTAGAGCCATGTTTTCATAGCCTTTCGGAAGGTCAGAAGGGTGGGGGCAGTACGAGTCTATGGGGGAAGATGGTTCCATAGAGTCGGAGCCACCACAGAGAAGGCCCTCCCACATGGCTTTGTCTGGCCGATGGGACCTAGAGAAGGCTGACCCTGTGGGCCCTACTTGGTTGCTGGGAGTTTTGTGGCAGAAAATGGTCTCATAAATAGTCTGGTCTGATGCCATGCAGGGCTTTATAGGTAATAACCAATATCTTTAATTGCGCCCAGAGACCAATTGGTAATCAGTGCATAATAGCTCGTGCTTCTGCATTTTGAACTAGTTGCAGTCTCTGAACGATTTTTAAAGGTAGCCCCATGTAGAGTGCATTGCAATAATCGAGCCATGAGGTGATTAAACAGTAGGGATGGGACTATGACTGAGAAGTACCATATTTTGAGAGAACATGCATTTGCGGTGCACCAGAAATAGAAGACATTGCACATGTGCTACTCAATTGTAAACTATACTCCTCAGTAAGACCTCAGTATTTACAGCCCCTACTTGACAAAATCATACACTGGGACTGTAATAAACAATTATCATATTTTCTTCAGGGTACAAATATATGTAGTTTCTAGAGCCGCTAAATTTATAGTCAGGGCTGTTCAGATGAGAATACGTTTTATAGAACATATTGGGGTGGCATGCAAAGGAGATGAACTCACTTAAGAATATTTTATATCAGTATCTTAGATTTGTTTAATATAATCCTTTGCACGAGTTATATTCTCATGTTTTTCTACTAAATTTTAGCATATTATACTGCATTTTAACTTATTATTTATTCAAATTCCCTCTATTTTAGCCAATTTTATTGTATTTTAACCAGTCACAGTTTTATGACGACCGATGTGGTCCTTTTCCTCGCTTTGATATGGTCGATTGACTAATCAAATAAAGTTGATATTGATTGATTGATTGATTGATTGATTGACTGAGAAGAGTTCTCCACCCACCCCCATATAATTGATTGAAACATCATGTCTATAGGAATGAAATTGCTGAAACAAGTGCCCAACTCCTGACCTAGCATATTATCCAGATGGAAAATGAAAGTTACATTTGGGGTACACGAAGCAGAACTAGGTTATTCATATATTGCATAGAGATGAGACCCATTTTCCATGGTTTTGCTGAATTTTCTCTTCTTGTGCTCCTTGTCCAGTCTCCACAATTCATAGGGAGACGTCAGAGTCTTATTGAAGATGCCAGAAAGGAGAGAGAAGCTGCTGCCGCTGCTGCGTCTGAAGCTGCTGAATTGACCGAGACCATAGTCTTTGATGAGAAGGATGGGATAGCCATGTTGAACCTTCTGTTCACACTTAAAGGAGGGAAGACTTCAGTACCATCTCGTGCACTTAAAATATTTGAGGTGAGGAGGCAGGGTTGACTTTTAGGGGTAGGCAAATGTTTGTAATGAGGCACAATGGTCATATGAAACACTTTGAGGATATAGAAGCTGGGCTAGTTCTAGGGCTATTACTCAATGGACATTTCCCTCCCCAAGTGGTTGCAGCTAAAGCAGGTGTGTGTGTGTGTCTGTGTGTGTGTGTGTAAAAGACAGGGGGAGAAGAGAGCAAGGGAAGAGACGAAAAGAAAACAGAAAGAAAGGATACATTATTCCAGGTTAAGATTCTTAGAGTAACTTTTAAGATAAGAATTGAAAAAATTCATGGATTGCACATCTTATTTTAAGTAGCCAGACACAGCCCTGGTGGAATTTATCAACATTTTTTAGATTAGACTTCTGACTGGATGCATTCAGAGATATCAGTTCCTTAGTAGGATTTATTGGGTGGATTTTTCACTATTTCCTTGCTTTTCTGTTCAGCCAGAGTTGGGTTTGCAAACAGAATCTTTCTAATATGGGTCAGGTCAAAGGCCGACATTATAACAACAAATAACGATAATGCCAGGAACCCAGAAATCTGTCTTTTTTAACAGGCATTCCAAAAGAAAAAATAATTACAAACCACAGGATTAAATGGGAAAATGTTTAAACAAACTGAAAAAAAATTTGAAGTGATCTCAGTATCCTTAAGGCAAACAAAGCTAATCCAGAGATGGAGAGAATTTAGTTATTGTTCCCATAATTCCTATGAAAGCTCAGAAATGTTGCAGACAATAGATATGACAAGTCCCAAAGTTAATTTGTTATGTCTCTTAGTATCCGTTTTTAAAATAAGTGAACTGTTTGTGTTTGTATATGCATACAAAAATGTGCATGAAAATTATTTTACAGTCAGTTAAATAAGATTAACAAGAACACTTATTTTATTTATTGATTGATTTTGTCCAATACACAGTGAGGGTTTTAATGGGTATACACATAGTTAAATACATAATTAAGGTTATAGAGGATATACTCATAGTGAAATATATCTAAGAAAGAATAGGAGAAAAGATATAGGAATAAAACATACCAATGAAAGAATAGAAGAAGAGATATAGGAATAGAAGAAAGGTATAGGAGATATAGGAGAGCAATAGGACAGGGGATGGAAGGCACTCCAGTGCACTATATGTGTTCTATACACTCCAAAAGAGTGTAAAGATTTGCAAGACTAGAGGACATTTATATGAAGAGCATTGAGACCTTCAAGAGAGATTTTCAGGACTGCAAAGCTCTTTTGGTCAATCATGAAGTGGTGTGTAAGAAAAGTAAACACCAATGCACACCAGGCATCCACAGTGAAAGATTCATTACTCCAATCCCTCCGGCACTGCAGGTAGAAGATATGAAAACAGATGGGAGTAATGACATTTGCCTGTTGATGAAAAAGGCAGTGGGCAGCCTCGTTTCCCTCTGCTGTTTTACATTATATACAACTAAAGCAAGTGTAATGCAATCAGATCTGTCAGATTAATGCTGAGGTATTGATTGTTCTACATCCCACATTCAAACAATGTATCTACCAAACATGGAGCTAAATTGAATTTATTCGTGACATTGCTTTCTCTTCCCTTGGTCTATCTCTGATTAAGTCAAAATGGCAGCCTTTCCCCTATTGTATCTCTGAGAAGGAGATAATTTAACTCTTGAAGATGTAGAAGCAAAAGCCTCGTTATTAGCATTAGATATGGAAGCATGAGCAGGAATTTTGCACAGATGAGAACATTTGGCATCAATGAAATGTAATATCTATGGCAGAAGCAGGCAGACCTCAGATTTTGATACAACTATTAGAGCTGAATTCATGATGGAGGCTCATGTAGGAAGACATATTCTAAAAAGTAAGAAATGTTGTGAGACATATTCAAGCCAGGAATTTGCAATCAATAAACAAAAATAAGTTTATAAATCTTTTCACACAAATCAACCTTGATTTCACTAAAGTATCTTTTTCCAACAACCTAGTGGTTATTTTGGGGGTGTGGAGGCTAGGTCAAGGGACATTAGAAATCCTTGTCATACTATCCCAAAGATTTACCAATAAATCACATTCTGTCTGTAGATTTTTCAGGAGTGAAAATGTGGAAAGGAGAAAGCATGCTAATTTCCTTATCCATTTCACCCAGAGATTAATCTTAGTCTTAATGAAGTTTTTTTTTTTAATGAGAAGATTGGAGAACTGGATGTGGGGCTATTTAACCTTTCCCCCTCCTTTCAGGATGCTTCTCCTGGGACATGACACTTAAATAGGAGTTGTGCCAATTAAAGAGTTCTAGCCAAGTTATTCCAGAAGGAATTTGTCCTAGAAGTCAAAGCACTTCCCTTGATATTTTACATTCAGCACCTTGGCCAGAGCATAATGCTGGGGCTATTAAAAAACTATATGGGAAATAAGACATTCATCTTTCTTAAAAATAGCCAGGCTTCAATTTATCTTGACATGCTTGTAATGATGTGATTTTATTTATTTATTTATTTATTTATTTATTTATTTATTTATTTATTTATTTATTTATTTATTTATTTATTTATTTATTTATTTATTTATTTATTTATTTATTTATTTGTTTGTTTGTTTGTTTGCTTGCTTGTTTGTTTGTTTGTTTGTTTATTCATTCATTCATTCATTTATTGGATTTCTATTAATTGAATTAATAGTGGATTAATAAAAGTAGTGTCACTACACTATATGATGTAACAGTAAGTACAGAATCATTCATCATCCTACAACAGCTTTAGGTATTAAGCCGTGGCACCAGTGTTACAAGAATCATTTCTCTAGCACATCTTTATTCCTATAGTGCAACTAGGATAGCGGTGGGCTAAAACTATTGCGTTCACATTGCTGCACTTTGAACTGAACCTTTCTAACCCATAACGTCTAGTTGTTATGAAATAATAGCTTCCACAAATGATGTAACTGTTGGCTTGGAACATTTTTCAGAAGTGATCTGACTGAATATAAGTATTTCAGACAGTTGACTGGCCAGTATTTATTTACATGTGGGTATAGGTAATCTTTACTTACCAACTATGACTGACAATTCCATTGCCAAGTGATACAGTTGTAAAATTAAATATGTGTCTGTGTCCAGTTCCAGCTATGGTTGTTAGTGAATCCCATGTGGCCATTCAGTGCAATGACACTTGACATTTGCAACTTTCTGCTGGCTCCTCCATTAACTTTGTTTGTTGGAAGTCACTGTAAAGCTTGCAAATGGTAATCATGTGATCTGCAATGCTGCAATTGTTGTAAATGTCTGCTGGTTGCCAATAGCCCAAATTGTGACAATGTGACTTCAGGGAAGTTGTAGTGGCAACTTTGATGATCAATTGTCAATCTCTTTTTTCAGTGTATTGTAACTTAGAATAGTCACTGAATGATTGGTTGGTAAGCAAGGGCTCTCTGTAAAACTTCCTCCAATTATCTTTTCCACTGTAGAGGGGCTTTATAATTTTGATTTTTTTCCTAAATATATAGTCAAAATATACTTTTGTGATATTCCCACCCATTGGCTATAGCCCTGACTAAGAAGTACAGTATAACTTTCTTATTTGTACTAAATGAGACAACTTTAATAATAATATGTACTGAAGAAACAATGAACCAGGCTCACACATATTGGCACAAAAACAGCATGACAAAGTAGCAACAGTGGTGCATTGGTATATCTGCATGAAATACCACTTGCCTGCAAGTAAAAAATGGTGAGACCTGAAATAAGAAAAATAACAAAAAATGAAATCAAAATTCTATTACCATTTCTCCTTACTTCTTTCCTTTTTTAATATTCTTTTTTCCATTTTGTGTTTCTTTTATTACATTGAAAAGTTCAAATGGTAATAAATAATTTAAAAAGATCAATGGCAGCTTACTTAAAGTTTTTTTTATGTAGTGTTTATTCCTTTTCTTATCTGGAAGCAGGGGTGGGCAGCAGGCAGGACAGGGTGGAACGCAGTTCCACTGGTGGAATTGAAGCTGCATGCCCAGCTCCAGCTGACCAGCGGCAGTCACTTCCGGGATTACAGGTCTCGGCTGGGCTCTCCTTTCTTCCCCTGATGCTGTGTCTGCGCCTACGCTCCTCGCTTTTTTCTTTTTTTCTCCTTCCTGGCTTCAGATGAGCTTCTCTCCTTCCTACCCAGATCCCTTCCCACCTCCCGAAGACAGGAAGGAGGAAAGAGGAAAAAAGCAAGGAACGCACAGCAGCAGCAGGGAAAAAAAAGGAGAACTGAGGCAAGCTGAGCTGAGCCGTGCCAAAGTGGTCTGGGCTATGGTTTTTTTCCCCCTTGCGAAGCCCTCACTCTGCCTGCAGCTGAGATGAAAAAGCATTGTTTGGCAATAATAACCTTGTAACTCTCCCTCGGCTTTCCAATATTTTAAAATCCCCCCATCCTTCTCCTTGGAAAGCAGCAGGGAGACCAGCACCAGCAGAAGTTGCAGGGGGGCCTTTTCTTCCCCCCTCTTTCTCTACAGCTGATCAGCACCCATTCGCTTAGCTACCCAGCCTGAGGCGTGGGCAACCCAGGAAGGAGAGCACGGGAAACACAAAGCAAATTGTCATACCAGCGAGCGACACTGTTGAAGTTAACAGTCCACTTTAACAATGATGATAGTTCAAGCCACTCCCACCTGGTCACATGGCCAGCAAGCCACTCCTACCCAGTCACATGACCATCAGACCACACCCACAAAATAAGCCACACCCACAGTGTGGCAGTAAAAAATTTGTCTACCCATCACTGTCTGGAAGGTACCTCCTTATTTTTTTTTCTTGGTTATTGTTTCCCTTCTCTCTATCTCTAAAGACCTTTGAAGCCAAAATTCATCATTTGGAAACAAGGCCCTGTAAGAAAGTACAAGAAAGTTCTACTGACCTGGAATATTTTGTACGATGTGAACTCCATTGCTCTGCGCTGAACACATTCATCAGCTCCCTTAAAAGGGTGTCAGAAGATGTAAGGAACACAAAAGAAGACAAGTGTAAGTAGGACTTTGCAGCTTATATATTTTATTAGGAGCAGGAGATATCGATGAAGTGGAATCACTGATAAAGGAGGAGTAAAAAGACATTCCTGGTTAGAGTTGTTTTGGAGGAGGGAACAATGGAAATCAAACCATTAAGTCTGTATTTGCCATTTCCCAAGGGAAAGCAGATTGTCTGACAAGATTCCTGTAATATAGGTGATCAGCACAAAGGTGATCAGCAATAAAGCTCTTAGTAGGGCCCAGGGGTGGGTTCCTACCCATGTGGACCAGTACGTGTGCACAGTTAGCGGCCCGCTAGTGATGTAATTTTGGTGTGATGGTTCCGGTACTGTCTGTACTGGTCTGTGTGCACCGCCATCTTTTTTGCAGAATTTTTGGTGATTTTTTTTGGGGGGGGGGGGTTGGGGTTGGCTGGCTTCTCCTCCTCAGCTGCTTTGAAGAAAAGCCCTCCCATCCAGCCCTGGGTTAATACCGACCTTTATTTCTTTGTCCAAAGCACAGCTTCTCAGCTTCTCACCTGTGTTTTGGGCTGAACCGTCCTTCTGAGCATACACAGAAGTAAAATCGCACAGGGGACACGCATGCGAAATGTCTCAATGCGTACCAGTGCCCTGTTTCTCCGAAAATGAGACAGCATCTGATATTATTTTTTGCTCCCAAAGATGTGCTATGTCTTATTTTCAGGGAATGTCTTATTTTTTTTCCAATCTAGAAGAATTCACATTTATTGCTGAACAAAAAAATATGAACATTTATTATATACTGTACGGTAGTTATCATCACAAACCAGCAAAACCAGACAAACTGTGAATCCTATCAAGAATTTCTGACTACTACCATACCATTATTTCCATGTACAACAATTAAACTTTCTTCAAATATTTATTATATATGTTCTGTTCAGGAATGCTGTGAAATGAAACGTCTCCTTCTTCTTACTTTCGGGGGATGCCTTATATTAGACAATTCTACGAAACCTCTCCTATGTTTTACTTTTGGGGGTGACTTATTTTTGGGGAAACAGTACAGCAAAGATAACTGGAACCCACCCCTGCTAGGGTCTATTTATCCTGTGGTTCTGGTTTGCTTATGCCTGACAATTTCATACAACACTTTCCAGGTGGTTTGCATTGCAATCTTCAGATTATTCAGCAAAACCTGAAGAAACACATGCATCTATTTTCTTCAAAGTGCTATCTAACTTTCCACATATGTTTCTAGACATGTGGATCTAACTAGTAACTCTTATTAATTTCACTGAGATTTAGAGGACTACATCCTTGATTTCATAGAGCATCCCGAATGAAGGTAATTCCATTACCTCCACAGTAAATCTACAGTAACTGAATTTAAACATGCCTGGGATAAACATATATCCATCCTAAGATAAAATACAAAAATAGTATAAGGGCAGACTAGATGGATCATGAGGTCTTTTTCTGCCGTCAGTCTTCTATGTTTCTATGTTTCTATGTAACTCCCCACCTTCCCAGGTATAAAGTTGACCTCATCACTCTTGAGCTGCTGAAGTTTTCTCAAAACTTGTTATACCAGGAGGGGACAGGTGAACCCATGCAATGGTTGCCTTACTATTAATATCACTCCGTCTTTTATACTTTTTCTCCCTTTTAGCTTGTTTTTCTAATTTTTAATTCATTTTAATAATTATTATAGAAATGTTTTACTGAGTGATTTATTTACTGTTTTTACTGCATTGTTGCACATTACCCCGAGTCAGTTTCTGTGAAATGAGTAGCCATAGAAATCTGATTAATTAATAACTAATCTCAAAAACTGCATGGTCACCGCTGTGCTGACTGCGATTATGAGATTTAAAATCAAATGCATATGGATAAGATTAAATTGGGAAAGGCTATTTTAGATCATCCAGTAGTGACCATTGGAATGGTCAAAGCCCACCCATTCCCTGTCTGCTTTCTGGTGGGCCAATGACAAATGGCCAAATCAGAGCTTCTGTTTGAACAGTTTTCCCAATTCTACTGTGTCTAAGAATGTCTATGCTTATTGTCAGATTTATTCTCTTGGAATTTTTCCTTATTATTCAGTCCTTTCTCCTAGGGATTTGTGTATGATTTACATTCCATTAAAAGAATGATATTTTAAAAAGATTATAAAATTACACAGTTATTATATTATGCTATAAAGGTGATACTACCGGGTATTAGCAGATAAATCCAGTTAATGGTATTTGTTGCCATGATATGAATAGGAGCAACTATTTTATGTTTCTGCTTTTTATCTTCTTAGATAAAATTCAACATTCCCACCATCACAAACACCACCATATCACTTTGAGGGCTTTCACTTAACATCCTCTTTCTTATTTTGGATTTCAGTTCATTGGTTTCCAAGAAAAATTTCGGAGTTAGATCTATGTCACCATTTAGTTACCAAATTTGACCCTGATTTGGATCTGGATCACCCAGTAAGTAAACAGTTTTTCATCATTTCTTTAGGAGGATAGCCTAAACCAGTGGTTTCCCAGTAAGTAAACAGTTTTTCATCATTTCTTTAGGAGGATAGCCTAAACCAGTGGTTTCCAACCTTTTTTTGTCCATGCCCCACCCAAGCATCTCTAAAATCCTGATGCTCCCCCACCAGTGACATATAATTCTTACTATTCAAAAAGTGAACTACTCATGCAGAGGAAGCTTAAAAGACCATTAACTTGGTTTAAACAAGTTTCCAACTGCACCCACTAAAAAGCAAATTGCCCCCCACGTTGGGAACCACTGCCCTAAACATTCCATTTTATGAGATAAGAAATTGTCATTCTTATTGATTTGAGCAGTTCAAGTGCAAAGTGATTTAAATTGAGGAAAAATCCCAATTGTACATAAACACTAATGAAATCTGAACTGTCTTCCCTGAAGTCATAACATGCTTATGACAAATGTAAAAAGGCAAATTCTGTGCTAAGCAACACTAGCAAAGAGATTTAAAATAAAATTGCCGGTGTTGTAATGTCCTTAGACAAGTGATACTTTCAGATTCCTTCGTATCAGCTCTTGCTTCTTCTTGAAACTTTAGTAAGAATTTTGCATCTTCTTAAAAAATACTGTTGAGTGCAAAACTGAAATGGTCTTTTTTTTTCCTCCAAGGGATTCTCTGACCAAGTTTATCGTGAGCGAAGGAAAATGATTGCAGAAATTGCTTTCCACTATAAGCAGTAAGATTGCCACTTTGCCACCATTATCTATGGATTCCTCTAAACATATTTTATTTTTCTCCCTTCCCTGCTTCATCATTCTTCTCTTTCACACTCTTCCATCTTGCTTCCAGTGTTCCATGTTTGCCAGTTGTGTGTGACACTATTTCCTTCAATCAATTATTTCATTTGTTTGTTTTGTCAAGTACATATTGCTGGTATACAAAGATATAACAATGTTTATATATATGATGCTAGTAAGAGAGAAACATTAGGACAGGAGACAGAAGGCATGCTGGTGAACTTATGTATGCCCCTTATTGACCTCTTAGGAATCGGGAGAGGTCAACAGTGGATAGTCTAGGGGTAAATTTTTGGGGTTAGGGGATGATACTACAGAGTCAAGTAATGAGTTCCATGCATCAACTACTTGGTTACTAAAGTCGTATTTCCTGCAGTCGAGTTTAGAGTGGTTTACTTTAAATTTTAGTTGTTGTGTGCTCATGTGTTGTGATTGAAGCCGAAGTAGTTGTTGACAGGAAGGATGTTGTAGCAGATGATTTTATGGGCTATGCTTGGATTGTGTTTAAAATAAAGTAGTTCTAAGATTTCTAAACCTAGGATTGTAAGTCTAGCTGCGTGGGGTATTTTGTTGGGAGTGGAGGAGTGGAGGGCTCTTCTAGTAAAGTATCTCTGGACATTTTCTAGAGTGTTTATGTCCAAAATGGGGTATGGGTTCCAGACAGATGAGCTGTATTTAAGGATTGATCTGGCAAAAGTTTTGTATGCTCTGGTTAGTAGTGTGAGATTACCAGAGCAGAAGCTATGTAGGATTAGGTTAACAACTCTTGAAGCCTTTTTGGCGATGTTGTTGCATTGGGCTTTGGCACTTAGGTCATTTGATATGAGTCAAATATGTATTTTTATTTTTGAGACAACACATTTACCAAGAAAGCCCTTCACCTCAAAAGGTGAAGCTTCTTTAATGAACTATTGACAGATAGAGCAAGCACGTCCATGTTGGCTCTGACATGGCTCTTTCATTTGGAACTAAATATTGAACACATCCAGTCAGGGTCATTTTTAGAAAAATGTCTCGCTCCTGGCTAACATCTAAGAGAGCGACCAAACAACCTTTGGTGTGACAGTTCTTTTATAGTCTCAATTGTCAATGCCTTAACCAATCACTGGTTGGCAAATCTCAAACTCTTGAAGATGGCGTCATTAAGCCAATCAGCAGGCATCTCCATGGTCATGTGGTCTCGCCAGATGCAACAATAATCTTTACTGCATCTCAGTGTTTTGTTTTCCTTCTTGTACAATCTCTAAACATTGAGGATCTAACAAATCACACCTGATCTTTCGTGTACATTATTGCTCTTAGTTACAGTGACCATATTTTCTTTAAAAAAAGTAGAGGACAAACCTGAAAAAATGACATATCTAAAAGAAATGTTTTTAATTTTGCTTTACAATGAAAAATTCAATGACAAAACCAAGAAAATAAATAAATAAATCTAAAGGGTAGTTTTCTGAAATAAGGAATTGTCTTTTATTATAAAGTACATGTGCTTATAGTACCTATATTAGAACTAAGTATTTTTATTGATTGATTAGTTTCATGGTTCTATCATAGCTCTATTTTGTTTCAATCAATTGATGTAATTTTATTTTATGGTATTCTATAAACTAGCATATTATGGGTATCATGTGACAGATTTCAGGCATGATTGGTTATGACATAGTTCAATGTTGTAGGGCTTGTCTGTACTATTTTCTACACTGTTGTTTTTAAGTACCTGCTCCTTGTGTTCTTCTAATAGGGGAGACCCAATTCCTCGAGTTGAATACACAGAAGAGGAGATTACCACTTGGTAAGTGTGAAGGAACCTTTTCTAGATATTTCTTTAGATCCTTTCAGAAAAGTCTATTTGCTCCTTCTAGCAGAGTAGCTCTCCCACTATTTTCATCTGAATCTTTAAGGTATTATTTGATTCGAGAGCACTCTAGGTCAGAAAAAAGATTCTTGCCCAGACATTTGCATACATTTTTTTATTTATGTTTTTAGATGTTTTAAACATCTCGTGGTCTTCCACGCTGATGTAGTGGTTAAGGTATCAAACTAGAAATAAGATGTTTGTGAATTCTAGTTCCAACTTAGGTACAAAGCCAGATACAGTAGTACCTCTAGATACGAGTTTAATTCGTTCCAGAACGGAGCTCGTATGTCGATCAGCTCGTATCTGGAACAAATGGCTTTAGACTTTGTTTTTCCCCGTGGAGATAACCAGAAGCAAGGATTCTTGCGCTACCTAGTGGAAGCTCGGCTCGTATCCCGAATTTGAGCTCGGGTCTGGAACAGAAATTTCGCTCACATCATGGCTCGTATCTTGGAATACTCGCATGTGGAGCAGCTCGTATCTAGAGGTACTACTGTATTCTCTTAGAGCCCTAGAAGGAGGCAATACAAAACACTTATGAAAACTGTAGGGTCATTTCCAGGCAGTCTCTAAATGTTGAGACAGATTCAAAGACAAAATGATAAAATAAAATAAAAACATAACATGAAATAATGTTTCAATCAACAATCCTAAACAGATTGCCAGAATTCTAAGGTAACTATCTTTTCCATGTGAAAGATATGGACGATAGCTTCTTTTTTTTTTAAAGGAGGGAAGTGTATAGTACTTTGAAAAGTCTTTATCCCACTCATGCCTGCAAAGAACACCTAGATGCTTTTCATTTACTGGAGAGGTACAGCGGCTATAGTGAAAACAACATCCCTCAGCTGGACGATGTCTCTTGCTTCCTCAAAGGTATGTGATCATGGTTAGAGAACTGCTTGAAACCCTGCTTGAAAGTTTGCACCTCTGTAATTTAATTGATTTGCTGCCCAATTTCAGCCGTATTTCTGGGACCTCTGGGAGGTGGGGAGGAGATCTAGTTGAAGGAATGTTGTGGGCAGCAAAGCAGAGTGACCATCCGTGACTTAGATATATAGGGCCACGTTTAAAACTCAGAAATACTGTCCCCTGAACCACAGATGGTGACTGGAGAACAACATTGCAATATCACCCTGGGAATTTTCTGCAAATAATAAAAATACCTATTATAAAGTGTACATATGAATGTATGTATACATATGTGTATAAAGTATACACACACACACACTTACACACATATTCTACTCTTTATCCAGGACAAATTACACGAGACAATATAAAACACTGTTCTGCAATCTCCATTCTGTATATTCATCTGTTATTTAAAATAAGCATTCAATTTAAGTTTTGCTGTCAGAAGAAAAAATGCTCTATATCTATAATATTTAAGTCACTTCTCCTTGGCCAGGTAAAGAAAATGGTCAGCCAGGGTTTGGCAAAATTCATTGTTCATAAAACATCAAAAGATAATTAGGGTTTCTGCAAGAAGGAGTTCAAGCCTCCAGAATGCTATGTAAAGATGCTCCGTAGAGTGGAACATCCATAAGGCTATCATTCATCCCAAGAAAAAAAGGATTCTTCAGGAATCTATTCTTTGCTCATTTTGAGTCCACTTCTTCTGGACTAATGAGTAGATCCAAAAATTATTCATTGGGATTTTGCATTTTTGAATATTTTTGTACTTCAGATTTTGCTCAATCAAAATACAGTGGTACCTCTACTTAAAAACGTAATTCATTCCGTGATCATGTTCTTAAGTAGAAAAGTTCTTAAGTAGAAGCAATTCTTCCCATAGGAATCAATGTAAAAGGAAATAATGCATGCAAACCAATTAGGAAAGAAATAAAAGCTTGGAATTTGGGTGGGAGGAGGAGGAGGAAGAAGAGGAGGAGGACAATTGCTGCTGAAGGAAGCAGGTGAGGTGAGCACCCCCTTTTGCCTTTTTGCACCAGATTCAATTCAATTCAATTTATTAGATTTGTATGCCGCCCCTCTCCAAAGACTCGGGCGGCTAAGGAAGCAACCTCGTGCTGGGTATATGGGAAGCAGCGCGAGGGAGTCACCACAGCAAAGTGGTTTATTCCCTCTCCAAGCACCCAGAGAAAGGAAAATGCTTTGTTTGCTCTGGACTTCCAAAGCCTCCTTAAGCGCCACTGAAAGCGTTGTCTGGCAGCCCAGAAAAGCCTGAGATGGCCAGGATTAAAGGGGGAATGTCAGGAAACTGGCCGGGCCTTCGTGCCACTCTCAAATTTCCTGGGAAATTTTTCCAGGCTCGGGTTCTTAAGTGGAAAACGGTTCTTAAGTAGAGGCAAAAAAATCTTGAGCACCCGGTTCTTATCTAGAAAAGTTCTTAAGTAGAGGCGTTCTTAAGTAGAGGTACCACTGTATGTAATAAAACTGTACTCAGTGATGGGCCCCACCCGGTACAGATGGGATCGGCAATCTGTTAGCGCTTTTTGATGGGTTCAGGAGGCTGGGCTAGCCGCACGCATGCCCAACATGTGAGTGTGTGCCTCCGTGCGAGAATTCGCTTCTGTGCATGCACAGAAGCAAAGAAAGGCAAAAATTGCCAAAATTTCACCCACGCAAGAGTCCTTGCATGAGAGATCACTTCGAGCGCATGTGCAGAAGTGAAATTTTGCATAGGGTGCATGCACACATGTCAGGTGCGTGCGTGCCTGCACCGGCCTCAGGATCCTGTACCAGTAGGAAAAAGTTAGTGGAGCCTTTCGCTGACTGTACTTTAGTTTAAATTTAAGAGATAAACACTAAGATTGTAATCTTTAACATATTTATGGTTACTCAAATCATCTTTGTCAATGCAGCTGATTTTCCAACAGACATTATAGAATTCCATCAATAGAAATATATTTTCCAATAATAATATAGATCTGGAATGAATTGACTTTCAAAAGAATATGTACATTTAAAAAAAAATAGAAAAAGACCAGTTGTATAACTCCATAAAATTCAGCGCTGGATGTACCTGAACAACTACAATATAACACAAAGGCCAGTACTAAAGACTGTGCATGCTTTGAAAACATTAAGAAAAAATGTTTCTGTTACTGTTGGCCTGATTATTTTCAGGCTTCCTTGAAAGCCTCCATGTCTCTCATACCCAAAAAAGTTGTGGCTGTTTTAAAGTATCAAAACTTTAAAGTTAATGTGACCTTTAAAGAAGCTACAATTTTCTTTTCTGCAAGACCCAGAGTCTTTCATCTCAGAAATCATGTTCGAAGCAAACACAGCCTCCCTTTGATAAGACCCAGCTAAGCTCTCAATGTTCATCCTTTCTTAAATGATACAACCAAATGGTTTGGATTGTTTCAGAGAGAACTGGGTTCCAACTCCGACCAGTAGCTGGCCTTCTCTCAGCTCGGGACTTCTTAGCCAGTTTAGCCTTCAGGGTGTTCCAGTGCACCCAGTACATCCGCCATGCTTCTTCTCCCATGCATTCTCCAGAGCCGTGAGTACCACCTCATAGAATTGGCTTCTTTAGTGCTTGGCTTGCTGTTTGAGAGTCAGCAAAGACTGCAAAACAGTGGCTGTTTTTCTTTCCAAAGGGACTGCTGCCATGAACTTCTGGGACATGTACCAATGTTGGCGGATAAGACATTTGCACAGTTCTCTCAGGTAATCAAAAGGTGGACCACCTTGTGATGAAGGTACTATCTCTCTTTTTCCATTAGAGCAGTCATTGGCCATGTTGGCTGGGATGGTGACAGTTGAAAAATAACTCAACTCAACCGGAAGCTGCTCCCAGGTCAAAGAATTATAAAATTGCCGATATACATAAGGAACATGGTGATGATATCCATTCAATCATATCTGACTCTTGGCAATTCTGTGAGCCAGGTCTCTCCATGCCTTCAGATCTTGCATTACTCCTTTGAGTTTATTTATTTTTATTATTTATTTATTTATTTATTTATTTAATTAATTAATTAATTAATCCAATACATAATAATATACAATGAAGGTTATAGTGGATATACTTGAAGTGAAACATATCAAGGAGAAATAGAGGAGAAAATATAGGAATAAAGTATATTAATGAGAGCATAGAAGAAAAGATATAGGGATATAATAGAAGAGATATGAGATACAGGAGAGACAATAGGGCAGGGGATGGGAGGCACTCTAGTGTGCTTATGTACGCCCCTTACTGACCTCTTAAGAATCTGGAGAGGTCAACCGTGGATAGTCTAAGGGTAAAATGTTGGGGGTTAGGGGATGACACTACGGAGTCCGGTAATGAGCTCCATGCTTCGACAACTCGGTTACTAAAGTCATACCTTTTACAGTCAATTTTGTAGCGGTTAATATTAAGCTGGAATCCTTTGTGTGCTCTTGTGTTGTTGTGGTTGAATGTTATGGTTTTCAAGTTTTCCCCTTTTGTATTTTTGGCATTATTGCCCTTAGGTGATTTAAGTGGTAGTTAATTTTCCAACTGATTTCAGCTGAAAAGGAAGCTGAAGCTGGTAGTGCAGTGGTTAGAATGCAATATTGAAGTCTAACTCTGCCCACAGTCAGGAGTTTGATGAGAGCAATGCTCAAGGTCGACTCAGATTTCCATCCTTCCGAGGTTGGTAAAATGAGGACACATATTTTTGGAGGGCAATATGCTGACATTGTAAAGTGCCCAGAAGGTGCTGTAAAGTCCCATGGTTTAGTACATAAGTGCTATTGCTAAAAGGGATTCCCCCCTCCAGAATTTAAAAGATGGGGAGTGTATAAAAAATAATTATAAGTGAGCTAATCTTACCACTACCCATTAATGTGCCAAACAATGGCACATCCCCAACTTCTAAAATAAAGATTTGGGGCATGGATAAGGTTGAAAGTGGAGATGGGTGTAGTTTCTATTTCCATTTCTACCAAACTTCTTCCTGTCTTCTAAGAATGCTAAAAGTCACTATCATTGCATCACTATAACAACTAATGCTCTCATAGAATTTCTGGAAACTTTGAAGGCAGAATTGTGTCCCAACCCTTCAAATGTTGCCTTAAATAGGATGGGCTTCCCCTTCATGCTTAATCAAAATATCATTAGCCACCCTGAGTCCTTCGAGATTGGGCAGCATAGAAGTCGAATAAATAAATTTCTTATCATTTATCCCCATTTGTTCTTGTTTAGCAATTGAAAATGAACCTCTTCTATCTGCTGCAAAGTTTCCCTTCATTGGGTAGACTCCCATTAGTATTTTTTAAAAAATAGATTAAAACCATGTGTAAGCATCAGAGCACCCCAAACAGAATCGTAACACTCCAAAGAGATTATTAAATGTTAAAATAGAGATAACAATTACAATAGTTGTAAAATAATAAATATACTTTAGTGTATACTGGAGTCTCTCCTTAAAGGAGGTGGGCAATCTAGAAACATGAACTATACGTGAAGAAATATGTAGTAGAACAGTGATGATGAACCTTTTTTCCCTTGGATGATGAAAGTACATGAGCGTCTGCTATCATAAATGCGCGTGTGCCCACACCCATAATTCAATGCCTGGGGAGGGCGAAAACAGCTTTCCTCAGCCCCTGAAGGCCCTCTGGAGGCCAGAAACGGCCTGTTTACCAACTTCTGGTGGGCCCAATAGGCTCGTGTTTCGGTTTCCCCAAAGGCTTTCTTGGAACAGGGGGAGGGTAAAAACATCCTCTTCTATCCCTCCAGAGGCTCTCTGGAAGCCAAAATTGCCCTCCCAGAGCTTCTGAATGAGTCAAAAATCAGCTGGCCGGCACACACATAAACGTTGGAGCTGAGCTAGGGCAACAGTTCGCATGCCCGCAAACCGTTGCCTTTCTTCGGAGAGGGGCGGCATACAAATCTAATAAATTGAATTGAATTGAATTGAATATGGCTCCGAGTGCCACCTGTGGCACCCGTGCCATAGGATCGCCATCACTGTAGTAGAATATCTTGAAATAATGATAAAAATAATTTCAAGATTGCAAGCAGGCAATAAAGTATACAATCCTATCTGCATTCAGTATACAATGATTCATAGAGTTCCCATGACTTAATATCAATAGATAATGGGCTTTTACAAATATGGTTGAAATAAGAACTCATCAATTAGGTTGTAGCATATCTAGCTGTTTATTGACAAGCCAGGATCATAACCTCCTAGCTAGTGTTCAAGAAGATTACCACCTTATAATTAGAAGTATTTGCCAATCTGGCTATGAATTATCGAACCTCCACTAATTTGTGGAGGGGATGAAGTTGGGAAGTCGTAATGAATGTATTGAATTGACCCATTGTATGATTCATAAAAATGTGTCAAAAACATACAATAGTCATGGGCAAAAACATATAATAGTTACATGATGTTTTTCCTTTTGCTCCTAGGATATTGGACTTGCATCTTTGGGTGCAACTGATGAGGAGATTGAAAAACTTGCAACAGTAAGTTCTTAATTCTAGGACACACAAATAATTGTAATTGCCTCAGTGAAATTCTGCTCTACATATTTATATCTTGATTGTAAATGTTAATATAAAATGCCAATTTTGGCTATGCTAATCAGAATTTCTAGGAATTATAGCTAATGTAGCTGGCTGGGTCCAAACTGGGATAGAATAATTTGTTATAAGTGCTCAATATAAGGAGTAGCAGATACCAGGAAAGAATATTATTAGTAGATATCCCAGCATAAATATGACAAAGAGGAAACAAATACTGATTTCTAAGAAGAAAGAAAAAATCATTTTTTTTCTCAGAAGAGCTTTTAATTGCTTTCTCAAATGCAATGCAAAAAAGGAACACATGCAATAACACTCCCCCCCCCCATTTATCTCTCTCTAATATGGAAAAGAAAATGCTAACCATCACTGTTTTTCTTTTCCATTCCACTTTTCTCTGCAGCTGTATTGGTTCACGGTGGAGTTTGGGCTCTGCAAGCAAAACGGAAACATTAAAGCTTATGGAGCTGGCCTCCTCTCTTCCTATGGAGAGCTCATAGTAAGTGTTGCTCTCCATCTGCCTCCATCCAACTAAACAGAAGAGTGCAGCAGCTGCTTCTGAACTTGGATAATCAAGTTAGTCTTGCTGCAGTAATCGACATGCTTTCTTCTTCCTCCTCTCTTTCATGTAGCACTCTTTGTCGGATGAACCAGAACTACGGGATTTTGACCCTGATGTTACGGCCATGCAGCCTTATCAAGATCAGACCTACCAACCTGTTTATTTCATATCAGAGAGCTTTAATGATGCCAAAGCTAAACTCAGGTAAGAATCATAATTGGCCACATCATTGGAGAATGGGGATCTATTTGTCTAGTTATACCTATATGGAATTTTGATTGCTCCAGATTAAAAAGGTCTACAAAAAATATTTTTTGTAATCATCATAGCTGACCTTGTACTTTTCTGAATCATTTTTTTGTTCTGATTCCAAAAATCTATATAGTTTTTCTGTAGCAGGTATAGTTTCCATGTAGCAACATCATTTTTATAAAGTATAGGAAATATACTGGCGACATTAAGAAAACAGTATCAAGAAATAAAGTTATAATAAAAATGCTTCTATATCAGACTCTTTATGTGATAGAGCAAAATTAAGCATATTTTTGGAATCAGCACATCAAACTCCATAAAATAGACCTACCGGCAGTGTTCCCTCTAATTTTTTTTCGGGGTGGGCGGAAAAGTATAGTGTCTGAGCGGCAGTCTCTTTGGGACTGGGCGGCATAAAAGTATAAATAAATAAATAAATAAATAAATAAATAAATAAATAAATAAATAAATAAACAAACAAACAAACAAACAAACAAACAAACAAACAAACAAACAAATAAATAAAGTAAGTGTGGGCGTGCGCTATCACACATGAGCGAGTTCTTGCAGCCATAATTCTATATTTTTAATAGTTTATTTTCAAATACAGAGTAATCATTCAACACTCCAAACTAACTAAGATTAGCCTCTCACAACAGCCATTGCAAATTATAAATCTTTCCCTCTAGAAATACCAAGATGTATTTGAGAACTTTATGTTTAGTCTGTCAGTCTCAGATTAAAAACATTATCAATATCCAATACAGTGATCCCCCGGTTATTGCGTTCCCGACCATTGCGAACAGGCTAATTTGCGATTTTTGAACCCGGAAGTCAAAACACCATCTGCGCATGCGTGCCCTTTTTTTTATGGGCACGCATGCGTAGATGGCGCCGGGCAGATCAGCTGCTGGGCGGCTTCCCTATGTCTTCCCCCTCTTGGCGGGCATCAGCGAGGAGTTTCCCCACCGCCCACGCAAACTCCTCGCTGCTGCCGCTTCGCTCGGGCCGCTTCCCAGCTGAGTACTCAGCTGGGAAGCGGCCCGAGCGAACGGCTTGTCCGCAGCCTGCCCACGCCGTTCGCTCCCCCTCTTGCTGGCGGGAGGGCGAGAAGCCCTCCCCAGCACCCGCTCGCCCGCCCTTCGCCGCTCGCCCGCCCTTCGCCCGGCCACCCGCCGTTTGCTCGCTGCTCACCCGGGTTCGGGGGGGGGGGGGGTGCTGGCAAGCCGCCCATGCCGGCGGCGACGTTTTAAAACAGCCGCGCGGCTTTCCAATGAGTCCTGAAGACAAACGCGGAAGTTTGACGTTTGTCTTCGGGACTCATTGGAAAGCCGCGCGGCTGTTTTAAAACGTCGCCGCCGGCATGGGCGGCTTCCTAGCAGCCCCCCAAACCCGGGTTGGGGGTCCGGGGGGTGCTGGCAAGCCCCATGCCGGCGGCGACGTTTTAAAACAGCCGCGCGGCCCCCAATCTTCGGCTCCTCGCTAGCGCTGCGGAAGTAAAAACACCATCTGCGCATGCGCAGATGGTGTTTTTACTTCCACAGCGCTACTTCGCTAAAACCCGCTCGTTGCGGGGGGTCCTGGAACGGAACCCTCGCAATGATCGGGGGATCACTGTATATTCATAAATGTATTTAATAAGTAAAAAAAGTCTGGCTCGCATTACAGTTTCTCACATCTGTCTCTCACATTGATGATGACCATTCCATCTTTGTTTTTGTCCATTCTCAAATACATCTTGGTATTTCTAGAGGGAAAGATTTATAATTTGCAATAGCTGTTGTGAGAGGCTAATCTTAGGTAGTTTGCAGTGCTTAAGTGGGTGCTAGAACAAATCAAATATAATAAATTAACCATACCTATTGGTACATCCAGACTTTCTATCTTTCTTTCCCTGCCTTTCTCCCTCTTTCTCTCCCTTCCTTTTCCCTCTCTCTATCCTATTTCCCCACTCTCCCTCCTGTCTATCTCATCCTCCCTCTTTCCTTTCTCCCTTTCTCTCCCTCTTTCCTTTCTCCCTCTTTCCTTTCTATCTTTCTGTCCCTTCCTTTCTCCCTCTTTCCCTTCATCTCTCCCTCTCTCTTTATCTCAATTCCCTTTTTCTCCCTGGGCTGCTGTGCCTGCCCTGCAGCCCCACCACGGACGGACTGCCTTAGCATCGGTGCGCCCCCCCCCCCCATACACACACACACACACGCTGCAGCTCCCGGACCATCGGCGGCACCCCCCCCACACACACACGCTGCATTTCTCCCTGCGTTTCTCCCTCTTTCCCTTCATCTCTCCACGCACACGCTGCAGCTCCCGGACCATCGGCGGCACACACACGCGCACCCCCCCCCCCACACGTTGCGTTTCTCCCTCTTTCCCTCTTTCTTTCTTGCTCTCTCACTCTCTCTTCCTTCCTATCTTCTCTCTCTCCCTTCCTTTCTTTTCTTCGCTCTTCCTTCCACTTTTTTTCTCTTTGTGTCTCTCTTTTCCTTCCTTCCCCTCTTCCCCTCCCTCTCTTTCTCCCTCTCTCCCTTTATATTTATCTCCCCCTTCCTTCCTCTCTTCCTCTCTTTCTCTCTCCCTCTCGTTCACTTTTCTCTCCACCCCGCTTCGCCTGTCATCCTGGACCTCCATTGTGTTTTCGGGGGAGAGTGGCAGGAAAGCCCTGTGCTGGCAGGAAAGCAGGGTTTGCTTTCCGTGAAAGCAGCGCGCCTTTTAAACACGCTGCTTTCTTGCAACTCTTTCCTGGGTGGGGGGGGGAGGAGGCCACCCTCCCCAGGAAAGAGGTACAGGAAAGCAGCGTGTTTAAAAGGTGCGCTGCTTTCATGGAAAGCAAACCCGGCTTTCCTGCCGGCACAGGGCTTTCCAGCCGCTCTCCCCCGAAAACACAATGGAGGATGACAAGCAGGACGAAGCGGGGTGGAGCAACGCGAGGCTCAAGTAGGCAGCTTCCGCGCATTTCTTTCGGCGGAAGAGGAGGAGAGGGAGAGGATTGGGCGGGCGGGGGCAGCGCCTTCTACTGCCGGCGTCTCCCCGCCCCCACGGGCTGGCAGGTGGATTGGGACTGCGCGCCCGTGGAAAAGGGTGCGCGGGGTGGTATTTTGGGGTGCACGCGCTCATGCGCGCAGCCTACAGGGAACGGTGCCTACCGGTATATGTGACATCAAAGCTCCACCCCCGGAATCCCATCGTTTTTAATTTTTACGGATTTTTAATTTTTTTTAAATTTTATTTTTTTACAAAAAAGGATGCCACAGCAGCGCCGCAAGCAAAGGGAGGTCCTTTTTCCCGCAAAAATAAAAATAAAAATATTTTTACATGAAAGGACCTCCCTTTGCTTGCGGTGCTGCTGCGGTGTCCTTTCACGTAAAAATAAAAATAAATAAAAATTAAAAATCCGTAAAAATAAAAAATGATGGGATTCCGGGGGCGGAGCTTTGTCATCACGTATACCGGCAGGTTACTAAGCACACCAAGGTGATCACTTCCTGGATTCCATCCTCCCTCAATTATTCTAGTGCTGCCCTCGGAATCCAGGAAGTGATCACCTTGCCGTGCTTAGCAACCTGCCAGTATACGTGACGTCAAAGCTCTGTCCCCGTAATCCCGTCGTGGGATTCCCCAGCTCCTTTTGCTTGCGGCGCCGCTACGACGTCTTTTCACGTAAAAATATTTTATTTTAATTTTTACAAAAAAGGACGCTGCAGCGGCGCCGCAAGCAAAGGGAGGTCCTTTCACGTAATTTTTTTAAAAAAAATTTACATGAAAGGAACTCTCTTTGCTTGTGGCGCCACTGTGGCATTTTTTTCCGTAAAAATAAAAATAAATAAAAATAAAAAATCCATAAAAATAGCACAACAGGCAAACCAGAATTGCTTTTTACAAACTTCTGGTTTGTCCATTGAGCTTATTTTTTTGCACTTTGAAGCATCTGGAAAGAGAAATGGCCTTTCCCAAGGCCAAAAATCAGCTGGCCAGCACGCACATGCATGCTGGAGATGACATTGGGCAATGTCTCGTGTGCCCCCCAATATAGCTCCATGTGCCACCATCACAGACCTAGAGACATCTAGAAATATCCAACTAGTGTGTGAAGACTTGAATAACCTTAATAGTGAAATAGATATTTAAGAAATTATGAAAACCAGGTAACTGTATTATAAATCATAACAATATGATCTTCTAGATATTAAAATCTTAGCAACGTGAGTATCACATTTAATCAGGAATGATTGCTGCTTGTATTATATTGGGAATGGTCACTGGATTATGACAAATCCTTGCTTGTAATCTAGTTCAGGGATCCCCAACCCTTGTATCATGACCCACTACCAGACCACGGCCTGCTTGAAACTGGGCCATGGAAGAGATGGGCATGCGTGCATGTGTGAAACTTCACTCGTGTGAGGGGCAGGCAAGCATGTGTGAAGCTCCATTTGCGCACTAATGTGTCCTAATTCCCTCTGCTTGTGTGAATGGAGCTTCATGTATATGGGTGTGAACTGCCTCTGCTTAAGCACAAGTGCCTGCCACTCTCTTAAGTGGAATTTCACGTTTGAGTGCAAGGACCTCCTCTCATGCGCAAGGCTCCATTCATGTGAGTGAAGGGCACTAGTGCATGAAGCTCCCACAAATGGAACTGGGCATGCTGGTGTATGCCTGACACCCACATGTCCACACCAAGCTAGAATGGTTGGGGACAGCTGATCTGCTTTTTCCCCAGGCCCCATTCTGATACCCCATTCAACTAACCAGGGTTGCATTTCTCCAAATACTGTACTATTCTCAAAAGATTCAATAAAACTTTTCAGTAGGTTGCAGTTATAAATTATACAGTACATTGATTCTCATTAAATGGTCATAATAGTCATAAACAAGAAAGTTTATGTTAGGGACGAAAGTAATATTCCATATGTTTTCATTCCACCAATATTTTTAAACAGCAAGATAAGAAGTGTACAGAAGTGAAATATATGTGCAGGGAAGAACTCCAATGTAGTAGCACATAGCTATGACGTAAAAAGTTGCACGGTCCTTACAGCTTCTCTCTTAATTTTAAGTTGTAAAGGGACCCTAACTGGAGCCAGATTTTTCAAAGATCATTCTCATAATTTCTTCTGAAGAGAAAATTTGCCCACAGCATCCCCTAGATAAATCTAAATATCAGTATGAACTAGTGATCAAAGTCAGTCACACAGTAACACAAGAGAAGGAATTAATATTTTGCCTGGCTGGTTTTTTGGGGGGGAACAAATTAATATTTCTCAAAGCCACTAGATGGGGCCATAACATAAATGATCTGGAATTATTGAGCCTTGTAGAGATTCCTTCATTACTACATTAGGTTATGTGGGTTACAACTGCAACAATTATAGATATTTTCTTCATCATTAGATGAAGAAGAAAAGGGGCATACAACAGGGCTGTCAAACTGGTGGTGCGTGGGGCAGACGCCCACCCCTAGCTTCGTGAAGGGGAAAAATATCACAAAACATCACATAATGGCAATGTGACACCGCATGTTTGACACCCGTGGCCTACAATATCATTTTAACTAAAATGTTGGTTTAGGGGTTTTTTTTTTACAATATGAATGATTGTAACGCTACGCATGTGTGCAACATGGGATAAAATTTCCAGTTCAGTCTGGTGACTTAATATTTACTTTGTGTGTGACAGAAAACTCTAGCTCACGGGTGTCAAACCTGTCATGTGACATTGCCATCATGTGACATTTTGAGACAGTTTTTCTCACCTGCGCATGATGGTAGGTGTGGCCTACGCATGATGCATCATGGCCCACGGGCCACCACACCCCTGTCGAGCTGGCTTATAAGGCTTACAGACTTTTTGCTATTTGCTATCGCAATTAGTTTCAGTCCTTCAACAGTTCAGTGTCTTCCATCTTTGGTGGCAAAGAAACCAGCTATTTTCAATAGCAACTTTTGCTGCCATTGAAATACATTGCCAATATATCATTTATATTATTGGTTGAACTTCAGCAAGCAAGAGACCTGTTGCATATTTAATTTACCTAAGCACAATGTGGATTTTTTTAAAAAAACAAACCCTATGATATAATCAAAAGAGTAGAAAGAAATTAAGTGGTGAAATTTATTGAACAAAAAGTAGGGGGAAATTCTGTTATGGCTGGTAGACATGTCAACTTCCTTAGAATGAATTTATATTCAGGCAAAGGGCAGGGATAAGTTTAGATACTCTTGTATATTTTTAGACTAAAAATGAATCGACTAAATTGAATTGGACCGCATGTATTTAATGATTCTTGACAATATTAAGCTTCTGATCCCAGATTAATTCCCATAATCCTAGAGAACATCAAACAGAGCTACCATATTCCTAGATAGTCAATGGCTATGTTCAGTGATAGGCTGCTGTCCCCATGGGTGGGACGCAGTGGGGTTAATAAGTTTATGCAATATTTATTGAATATTTAATAAAGTATACTTTTTTATTGTCCTTCCTTCTCTAGCATGATCCTTAATTACTTTTAAAATAGGAAATAATTAAATAATATGTTTAATAATATCACATCTGCAATTATGCTCATGCTACCACTTTTAACTCTGCAGCCCATCATACTGTGTTACCAGATAGGTACTATAACGATACTATACGATAAACGCTTTAATCATTATATAGAGCTGAACTTTTATAGCAATTGAAGAAAATTGTGCTACTTGCCTAATCTGTTATCATACTGAACCTTGTGGACTCGGGTACAAACTTTAAAATGTTACTGTGCTCCTCAACAAATAATGCTGTCTATCATTTGTCCTTTTGTGGCTATTCAAATAATGTGACTTAATCAACTTTTTCAGTTTCAAGGAGTCCAAACACCTTTTTGAAAACTTATCTTGGTCGGTAAGCCACTGCCACCGGTCACATGACCTTTAAGCCACCCCGGCCACATGGTTGTCAAGCCACTCCTACCTGGTCACATGGCCATCAAGCCACACCCACATAATGAGCCACGCCCACAGTGTGGTAATAAATTTTTTTGCAACCCTTCCCTGGCTATGTTGTTTTCCAAGGTCCAGGATAAGGAGAGCTGGTTTGCAGACAGCTTCCTTATTACGTTGCTTCCTTATCTCTTAACATTTTCAGGAGCCCACCTACATTACCATCTTTGATGTCTGTCCTGTTCTTTTCAGGGTGTACGCAGCACATATCAGGCGGCCATTTTCTGTGAAATATGATCCTTACACCTACAGTATTGAGCTCTTGGACCAGCCACAGAAGATCTGTCGCTCCCTGGCAAATGTGTGTGATGAGCTTCACTCACTAATCGATGCGCTCAATATTATCAGCTAACACAAGATTTGGATGAGCCTTTTCCCTCCAGCCTCTCCAAGCCAATGTTTTTTTCTGTACCTGCAAACTTGGTTTCCTGCCATGGCTACTATTTACTGCACTGTTTGGGCCAATAACATCACTATGATTTTTTTTAAAGGATTTTGTGTTGCTGTCTCAAACCACAATAATACCTACGGTGTGAATTGTGTTCCATGTGCCCTTGGTATGCAGGCATTTTAGTAGTTGAAGGAAGGAAAGTAAATGATGCTTAGGAACTTAATCCTGAATCCCTTGGGTATCTTTTTAAATTTATTAATAGTGAGGGATCTGGATTGGACAGATGCTGTAAGAAATAATTGCACAGAATACTGTAAACTCCACTTTAAAGAAAAAGAAAAGCAATGTGTCCCCCAAACAGCAATTGTTCCCCAAAATTATATTTTTAAAACTATTTAAAATATGAGAGATAATCACAGAAGAGGCCAACTCACATTACCAGGTTTGAAACAGTTTAACTCCACTTTCTGAAACTTGGCTGTGCTCAATTCTGCTGCGTTGGAAAAGAGAACAAAACACCCAAATCAAGAGAGAGAGAAAGAGAGGGAGGGAGGGAGAGACAGAGACAGAGAGAGACAGAAAGAGACAGAGAGAGACAGAGAGAGACAGAGAGAGAGACAGAGAGAGACAGAGAGAGAGAGACAGAGAGAGACAGAGAGGGAGAGAGAGGGAGAGAGAGAGAGAGAGATAGATTGTAATTTTTGCATCTCCGAGGAAGGCTTCCATTAAAGAACTTGGACGACTTACTAGTTTATTATATTTTTCATGTTTTTCTACTCCCCCCTCCCCTCCCTTTGTAATTTTGCAACATCTTCCATGACTTTGTTTTTCCCAGAAAGACCAAACATTCCATTAGTAATTCTCTGTTATGACCAGAATTCTCTCAGCGCTTTTGCTTAAATGGTTTCAGACAGGTACAAGCCTCAGGGGTCTGCCCCACACTAAGATTGTACTGGTAACAAGAGCTCTGAAGAATTCCAAGGGATGACTCAGAACAAGGCCCAATGAACTTTTTGCATCTGACTGGAACATCTTTCTCATCATCTCTAATCTTTCCATCTGGGAAAAAAAAACCTTCCAGAATGAGCAAAGTTTTGACTAATGCACAGTGGTCGGGAGGCTTGTTTGGTGGCCCTATGAAACTCAGTGGGATCTCTTGCCAAGCATGTGGTGTAGAGAAGCACGGGCTTCTCAGATCAAAATGAAGCCCAAGACCTATCAACAAAACTGAGCTGACCCAGGTCAGAATCACATGTGCAATGCTGCTCATGCTACCATGTTACAGCAGCACTTTTAACTCTGCAGCCCATCATACTGTGTTACCAGATAGGTACTACTTGGCCAATAGGGACCGTGGATTAGAATCAAGTCCAGATTCAGATTCTGTTCTCCTTAGTGCAAGTTACAGTAAGAAGGAGGCCCCTTGGGAAGCCTATATGAAATAAGTGATTTCTGCTAAAGGCAGAAGAATCCACAGAATTGAGAATGAAGTCTTCTGAACTCTTAGACCCTTGGCAGCAACCGTCTGTCCACAGACCTAGAGTGCTGCGTTGGGTAGAATGAATAGCAGGAAATGGCTAATGGATAATAATTCTCCATATTAAAAGTGCTGATCTCGCTCTTCTGGTTTCTTTTCCTCCTCTGAGGATGAAGTGATGAAATGTGTGGCATGATATCTTGGCACCAGGTGTTTGACTTATGTACTTGCAGCAAGGGCTTCGGAGCGAGATGTCACGTTGCACATTTTATCATTTTGTGTGCGTGTGTGTCAATATGGCTTGCATTAGACTCAGGACTGAATGGGCATTTCAACACTTCAGGATGATATTATTCCAGTAGGTTATAAGCCTTCTGTCACCCTATACCAGTGATGGCAAACCTTTTAGGCACTGAATGGTCAAAATGTGCTCCGGTGCCCAAACTGCAAGGTACAGGTGCAGATGTGTATGTCCCATGAATGTGCATGCATCCAGCGCATGTGATTGCACCCATGCATGCGCCCACACTGCGCATGCACTCACGCCCTAACCAAACTTCAAGATGTGGGTGCATGAGCAGCAAAACTCCAAGAGCTGGGATGACAGTGTGCATTTCCACAGAGTTATGTCACCCTAACCCTAACCCTAACTAACCCTAACCCTAACCCTAACCCTAACCCTCACCCTAACCCTCACCCTCACCCTCACCCTAACCCATACGTGCCATGGGTTTGCCACCACTGCCCTATACAGACTTTAATAGTGCTGAAAGGTGCTGACAACATTCTGTAAAGGGAGCAAGAGATGATGATGATGATGATGATGAATAATAATAATAATAATAATAATAATAATAATAAATTAGACTTTTATGCAGACCCTCTCCGAAGACCCGATGCTCAGATATGTCTTGGCACTATCAAGACATAAAACTTTTCATTCTAAGACACTTCCTGTTCTAAGGTTCTCTCTATTAGAGTGGATGAAAAAAAGAAGCTGGGTCACTTGAGAAACTAAACAGGCATTATTATTATTTTTTGAAAAAGAAACAAAATTTAACCAGGATTGGTTGTAGGGTTTTTGTTTTCATTTTGCACACAATAAAAGTTATTTTTTTTAAAAAAAACATCCTTTCAATGCGAACAGGGAATCGTTTATAGTAACCTTGTTAGGAATGCATACACTTAGTTAAATTCTCAGTGGCTAACTATTCAAGGGAGTGGAAGCCTTCATTAATTGCAATGGACTTGGGTGTATTGTGGTACTTGCAAGATAGTTCAGGTCTCATAAACATTCTATGGCATTTACAGCACCACATTGGTTGAATGCATATTATGATTTCACAAAATTTTAGAATGTTTCACTTTGGTTTGGTTTTGCTTATGATAATAGATAACTACATGAATGTGACCAAAGTCTTGCTACCTATTCCCTCCCCCCCCCCAATTTATTCAATCCAGATTTCTTGGATAGCTCACAAAATCTTAAGCTAACAACTGCAATAGTGACTGATAATGATAGCAGATAAAATCCACAAATCTGAAAATGAATATATCTGAAAAGGGACTATAAATTCTAGGAAGCTATGTGGAAAGAGGATGCCTTGAAATGTCCTGAAGAGATGGCAAAAGTAGTTAACATTCTTCCTAGTGAGGAAAGTCACTGCTTGAATTTCTTCTTGTTGAGGGTGAGACTCAAAAGGACAATGAAGAGATGCTTCCTTTTTTTGTCTTGCTTGGGAATATTTCATGGTACTTTTGTGTGCGTTCACCATACAGCTTGAAAGAACAGGCGCCAATATTATTGCTGCTATTGCTGCTGCTATGTGAAGTGGATCGGTTTCTCTTGCTCCATAAAGAATATATTTGTTTCTCATGAAGCTGTTGCTGATTTGCTATGAATAAAATCATATTTATGGCCTTGCCGTTTTTATTTGTCTTCCTGAACTCACCTGCCATGACTGTCTTATTTTATTTTATTTATTTATTTTATTTATTTATTTTGTCCAATACACAATGAGGGTTTTAGTGGGTATATATCTATATACACATAGTAAAATACATGGTGAAGGTTATAGAGGAGATACTCATAGTAAAATCTATTTAAGAAATAATAGAAAAGAATATATAGTAATAGAACATATCAATGAAAGAAAAGAATGCGCTGATTTCAGAATGGCTGTTTCTGACACAGTTGTATACTTAGAGAAGCAGCAAAATAACAAAAGCACCTTCTGAAACTAAGTGGTTTATTATTGCATAAAGTTTCATAAATCACAGTGGTTTTAATTCAATTTTTCTTGAACAGTAGCCATTAGTTCATTACTTTTTTCAACTGTCCAGTGTTGGAAGGGGTCTTCGGACCTATACATTCAGATGGACTGTGCAGATTGCAGTACACTGCATTCATCATATAATTCACTAAGCTCTATATCCAATATGATCCATAAAAAGGTTTATTTGCTGTGCAAACTTTCAGAGAACTTAAATGACATTCAATTAAAAGGAAAAGTCACTCTGGTTCCACTAGACTTTTGTTTCTGTATGTCCAAAACTGCCTTCTGATAGTCCCGCCAATTCCTCCGTTCTGAATACCCAAGTGTGAAACACAAACTGTGATATTGCACACTAATTAATCTTCCAATGAAACATATGCATGCCTCGGTCTCTTCTGCCTTGAAAGACGGCATTTAAGGGGTGACTTTATCCAAGTATATAAAATCATGCATGGGATAGAAAAGGTGGATAGAGAAAAATTCTTTTCTCTATCACACAATACTAGGTCGAGGGGGCACTCCCTAAAGCTCATAGGTAGGAAAGTGAGAACAAATAAAGGGAAATATTTATTCACCCAGAGGGTCGTTGGTTTATGGAATTCACTTCCAGAAGAGGTCGTGACAGCTGTCAGCCTGGATAGCTTCAAGGCAGGATTAGACAGATTCATGGATGCCAAGTGTATCAGTGGTTATTGAAACGGATGTCTATGTGCCGCCTCTATGTTGGGTGAGGCAGGCAGGATTCCCTTGAGTACCATTTGTTGGGGGGTCAGGGGAAAGGGAGGGTCTTGCCTTCTCTTTCTGCTTAAGATCCCCATGTACAATTGGTGGGCCACTGTGTAAAACAGAATGCTGAACTCGATGGGCTTTGGCCTGATTCAGCATGGCTCTTCTTATGTTCTTATATGTTGATCAATGACGTATACATTTTACATGTTGCATAGAATATTCTATAGTAGTTACCAATATTCCCCACATCACTATTATGAGACCAAAATCTTTCTGCATATTCATAGCAGCAACAACAGGATATTTTTCTTGGTTGTTTTATTGGCCAGAGTCTATTTCCCCAATACACTCCAACAGTAACTTATAGTACAATTACTTGTATTCCCACTATTATCACAATTGGATGAATCATCAGTTCTATTACTTTCTCAGCAGTAGGGCTACATTGTAAAAGAGAATCCTACAAATGGTATTGATCTATAGTTGCTGTTTCGTGGGAAAGTGCCAAAAGTCTGAATGGTCTTATTGCACTTTGATTCATGCTTCATTCTTTCTGTTCTACAAGACGTTCCAGTGCTTGTGGATTCAGAGAAAAACAGAAGCTTGTTGTGCAAAGTCAAATTCATTCTCAGTATGGTTGGGGGGAAAGTTGATATAACTGTAGGAACTTCAAAACTGAACAACTAACCACATAAGACTAGACTTACAACCCTAGGTTTAGAAAGCTTAAAACTATGTCACCTTAAACATGACCTAAGCATAGCCCATAAAATCATCTGCTACAATGTCCTTCCTGGCAATAACTACTTCAGCTTCAACCACAACAACACACGAGCACACAACAGATATAAACTTAAAGTAAACCATTCTAAACTCAACTGCAAGAAATACATCTTTAGTAACCGAGTAATTGATGAATGGAACTCACTACCTGACTCTGTAGTATCATCACCAGAACACCAATCCCCCAACACTTTACCCTTAGATTATCTGCAGTTGACCTATCCAGATTCCTAAGAGGTCAGTAAGGGGCGAGTACAAGTGCACTAGAGTGCCTTCTGTCTCCTGTCCTATTGCTCTGCTATATCTCCTATACCTTTCTTCTATTCCTATATCTCTTCTTCTATTCTTTCATTGATATGTTCTATTACTATACCTTCTTTTCTATTATTTATTATATATATTTTACCATGAGTATCTCCTCTATAACCTTCATTATGTATTTTACTATGTGTATATAGATATATACCCACTAAAACCCTCATTGTGTATTGGACAAAATAAATAAATAAATAAATAAATGAATGAATGAATGAATGAATGAATGAATGAATGAATAAAAAAAACACTTTACTCTTAGACTACCCACTGTTGACCTCTCCCAATTACTAAGTAAGGGGTGTGCATAAGTGCACCATAGTGCCTTCCATCCCTGACCTAATGTTTCTCTCTTACTAGTATCATGTTTATAAATATTGTTATATCTTTGTATACTACCAATACGTACTTGACAAAACAAACAAATAAAAATAAATAAATAAACCCAAATTCCACCCATTCATATTAGCAGTGGTACAAAAACATTGATTAATCAAGAGAGAGAGAGAGAGATGTGTGCTGCAGCTGATTACTATTTATACATATCAACCTGTAACAAGAATATCCCACAAATAAGACAGGGGCATTGTGAGAGAAAGTGTGTGGGGGAGGGAGTTTATCTTTGTTCTGCTCTATGCAGATTCCTATGGATGTTTCTATTTCCTTTGGCCTGTAAATAAGCTCAGCCTTCAGCTATTGGTCTTTCCTGACTCTTCCTCCAAGTGTTCATCTTCAAATGTGCTGAGTTTGGTTTCTCCATGTCTATTATGAAAAATAAAATCTGCTTCAGTTGCCCTGCTAGGTGGAGGTTACAATCCAATCTCCTTGCCCGTGTCCCATATTCTTGAATTTCTGTTTAGAATAGAATAGAATAACATGTTTGTATGTATGTTTGGTTTTATAAATAAGGGTTTTTAGTTGTTTTATTATTGGATTGCTATATATTGTTTTTATCACTGTTGTTAGCCGCCCTGAGTCCACGGAGAGGGGCGGCATATAAATCCAATACATAAATGAATGAATGAATGAATGAACGAACGAACGAACGAACGAACGAACGAACGAACGAACAAACAAACAAACAAACAAACAAGCAAACAAACAAACAAACAGAGTTGGAAGGGAGCTTGGAGGTCTTGTAATCCAACCCCCTTCCTAAGCAGAAAAACCCTACACCACTGTTTCATCTCAACAGTGGCTTTCTTAATTATGTGAAGCTTATTAAATACAGTCTATAGTTTATGCCACCAATCAGATTGCTCCACCTTGGATTTGAAATGGTTTTGGGTAATGTGAGCCTTTTTTACTTCTCAAGCACATCATTCATGGATCCAACATGATCAGAAGATTCAACAGCTTCTCTCCCCACAGTTTCATGAAACTTTTAGAAACTGATTGAAGAAGTGTTCTCCTCCTGAACCACTGCCATTATCACCCTTCGTACAGTACCATAATCTTCTCAAAATGTATGCATATTTTTCCCACACCAAAGTCTATTACACATACTCCATACCATGCTGTCAACACAAAATCTCAAATGTTTTTTAAAGCTCTCAAAATTTCCTCAAAATTCGAAACCTCTGAGTCCTAAAAATAATCTCAATTTTTAAAAAAAATCTCCCAAAGTATAATCTTCACCGTGTTCTTTGCTGATGATTGCCTGGATTTTCCAGTGTTCTTGGGAAGGAGAAAATATTGTGTTCAAATGGCAACAATCTCTATAGTAGACAAGAGTATACACTACTATACAAAAATTGCACAGTCCTGTTTAATCAAATCTTGACTACAATTGTTGCTTTAATATATTTTCTAGTGCTAGTGTGACTAATTATAGATTCACGGTGCTGATCAACACAATTTTGTCAACCAATGAAAATAAATAGGTTATCTAAATTACTAAACAGTTACTGAAGTTGTGTTGTGGCATTATCATTCTCTAAAAATTTAAATCTAAATATTTCCTAGTATGAAAAACTAGCAGAAGAAATAATAGATAAAAAGAAGAAAATAAAATGGCAACTAGGGAATGGAAAAGACTTTATACTCTGCACACAACCTTCAGGCCTTTAGAGATTCTCTTTGTCTCCTATCTGACCAACTTGGTTTCTTTAGTGTTGTCACATAATATTGTTGCAATCTAGAAGTCAGGTCTATTTCTTCTTCAGCAGTTCTAAATCTTAGAAGTGCACTTCCTTGGTAATATCCCAATATTCATATTCGTAATCTGGTCCTAATCTTTGTCACATCATTATTTTAGGTCCCCATATCTTGTCATGGAACTTCCATCCACCTGTTTGCAGGGAGTGGATCTACTTCATTAGACTGAGTATTTAACCATATCGTCCATCCAGATCATTAGAAGACGTTATTTGCTGAGCACGCCTGCAAAAAGGTCACATTTTTTTTCAAACATTAATTTTTGGTTCAGGTATCCCTTTTATTATCTGGAGGAACACCTTTCCCCCATTGTTTCTGTCCACTCAGTACATTCAGGAAGAATTGGTGAGCTTCAGGTCCCTTCTATTAAACAGGGTCACCTTATGGACCTGTCTTTCTGTCTAGGTTCTCATCTCCTGGAACAGCACTCCCTAGAAAGATGGACAGCACTCTTTCTCCTGGAGTTCTGAAAAACAGTTAAAACCTTCTTTGATCCCTGATCTAATGTGTTTCATGTGTTTGTGTGTCTGTCATAGTTTGTTTTAATGCTTTTGTTCCAGGAGGTTTTGGCTGTTTGTGTGTTTATTATTTTAAATGAGCTAATTTAGTATTACATTTTATAAGCTGCCCAGAGTCCACTGAAAAATGTGGCTACACTAAATCTAATTTAATAGATTTGGCTTTCTCCGGGTCCCGTTGACTAAGCAATGCCGTCTGGATGGACCAAGGGAAAGAGCCTTCTTTGTGGCGGCCCTAGCCCTCGGGAATCAACTCCCCCCAGAGGTTAGTACTGCCCCCACCCTCCTTGCCTTTCACAAGCTCCTAAAAACCACCTATGTCACCAGGCTTGGGGAAGTTGATATGCCCCTTAGCTAATACAATTTATGTATGGTTTGTTTCAGTTGTGTGATTAATTTTTTATGATAAGGGTTTTAATCTGCTTTTAATATTGGATTTGTACATTGTGTATTGTGTTGTGAGCCGCCCTGAGTCTTTGGAGAGGGGCGGCATACAAATCTAATAAATTATTATTATTATTATTATTATTATTAATAATTATTAATAATGAAAGCAAAAATAGTACTACTACTACTACTATTACTACTACTACTACTACTACTACTACTAATAATAATAATAATAATAATAATAATAATAATAATAATGACATCAGCATGGAGTTTGGCCTGGATAAATGTGCCACAGTGGCACTGAAAAAGGGGAAAATCACTGAAAGTGAGGGCATTGAAATGCCAAATGGTCAAACCATCAAGTGCCATAGCCAGAAGCCTACAGATACTTAGGCATCTTGCAACTGGATAATATCAAGCATGGTCATGTGAAAACTGTGATCAGCAAAGAGTACATCCAGAGGACCAGAAAAATTTTGAAGGGCAAACTGAATGGTGGCAACGCTATCAAGGCTATAAATACTTGGGCCATACCTGTCATTAGATACACAGCTGGCATAGTGAACTGGACTCAAGCAGAGCTGGACAACTTGGACAGGAAAACCAGAAAATTAATGACGATCCATCATGCACTACATCCCCGCAGTGACGTTGACAGGCTGTATTTACCAAGGAAAATAGGTGGCAGAGGACTTTTGCAAGTGAAGCAGGCAGTGGAAGAAGAGAAGCATGCATTAGCTGACTATGTGAAGGAGAGCAAAGAGTCAGTGTTGATGGAGGTCAACAATAGGAAGCTTCTCAAGGTGAAGCAAACTAAGGACCAAAACTGTAACTCAATGTCGTATGGACAGTTGGCGGAACAAAGCATTGCATGGTCAGTTCTTGGAGAAGATTGAAGGCAAAGTGGATAAAGAAAAGACCTGGTCATGGCTTACAAGTGGAACACTCAAAAAGGAGACAGAAAGACTAATACTGGCGGCACAAGAACAGGCCATTAGAACAAATGCTGTCAAAGCCAGAATTGAAAAATCAACAGACAATCCAAAGTGCAGACTCTGTAAAGATACAGATGAAACAATCGATCACATACTCAGCTGCTGCAAAAAGATTGCACAGACTGACTACAAGCATAGACACGATGCTGTGGCACAGATGATCCACTGGAACTTGTGCCAGAACTACCATCTACCAGTGGCAAAGTACTGGTGGGATCATAAGCCCAAAAAAGTGGTCAAAAATGAGCAAGCCAAACTACTGTGGGACTTCTGACTTCCAACTGACCGAATTCTGAAGCATAACACACCAGACATCCTGATTGTGGAGAAAAAGAAAGCATGGATCATCGACATCGCAATCCCAGGAGACAGCAGAATTGAGGAGAAGCAGCTAGAGAAATTAGTAAAATACGAAGATCTAAAAATCGAGCTGCAACGACTGTGGCATATGTCAGTGAAAGTGTTCCCAGTGGTACTTGGCACGCTGGGTGCAGTGCCAAAGGATCTCAGCGGACATTTGAAAACCATCAGAATTGACAAAATCTCCATCTGTCAATTGCAAAAGGCCGCTTTACTGGGATTGGCAAACATAACTCGCTGCTACATCACACAGTCCTAGGTGCTCATGAAGCACCCGACTGGTGATGAAATATAAAATCCAGCATAGTGATGCTGTGTTGTATTGACATAATAATAATAATAATAATAATAATAATAATAATAATAATAATAATAATAATAAGTGACTTGGATGCAATCCAAAAATATCTGCAGCACCACTTCAACACCAACATGATGGACAAAATCTGTTATTTTAGATTTTAATTATTAGATTTAATTGTTACCATATATTGTTTTTATCACTGTTGTGAGCCGCCCCGAGTCTACGGAGAAGGGCGGCATACAAATCTAATAAATAATAATAAAATCACCACCAGTCAATTGCAAAACAGTTTATATCCTGCAATGATATCCTTCAAACAACTTCTGGCTATCCCAGGTCTTTGGATGATAGATGGCTAAAAAATGCCAAATCCAGTCTAAGCATCTGGCTACCTGTACGATCAACCATACATAAGAATATGTCTGTTGGCTCAGTCCCTATCTCAACACAACAATTTCTGGTATAAAAGGGCCCTAAGGCCCTAAGTCTCTAAGGAAAAAAGTCACAAGCTTTTAAAGGAAATATGACTAAGCTCTTAGAGATAGAGTTCAGTGATTTCCTCAGCAAAAGTTTATTTTCATGAATTCATTAACTATCTGCTGCAAAAGTGACTCTTGTTACATAATAAGAGCCAGGGATTCACTAAATAGTAACAATACTAATGATAAAGATAGTTGACAATGAACAATGAACTTTACCATCGGGCTTTAAAGGCTTTTCAGCAGCTTAAGTGCCTGGTCTTCAGTCCTTCTTGGCATTTTAACACACTTCCTGTGAACTATTTATGAACACAAGATCTTGGCATTTACAGATATTTACAAAAGTGATAAAGTTTCAGCTGCTTTTCGTAAACCTCCTGAAAATGCCTGTGAGGTGTACAGCAATGAGCAGCAAAATGCACACCCAGCCCTTTATGTGCAGACATCATCAACTCTTAGGATGTGTCACCTGAGGTGAGTAAGGAAAGGCAGAACAGGTGGGGAGCCAAGGTGCTGTGAGTTTGGTGCCTGCCCACATGGAAAGGCTTGTACAGATCTGGATCAGGTTGGCTCCAGTTGACATTTAAATCAGTTCAATTTCCCCACATCATGTTCAGTGGCTGCTTTAAAGGGATGTTAGAAGAAGCAGTTGTTCTCATCACAGATGTCTGCTACACCAGCATGTTGGGCAGCAATTCTGTGCATATGTCATTGAGAAAAAGGACATTACTGTACCAAGGATTCATCACTAATATCATTTGCTAGTACTGATAAGAAGTACAGAAAAAAACCAAGAAGTGTCAATTATTAAGCAAATTAGGAAAATGCTATTTACGATTTGCCTTCTAATTTTGCCTATCTGTTTGTCTATCTCATTCTTAGAATTGTTGAGAATTTATTCTTGTGGCATTTATGAGCACTAAGAGTTGTGGTGGTTTATTGATTGATTTTATCCAATACACAATGAGGGTTTTAGTGGGTATACACATAGTAAAATACATGATGAAAGTGCTTCCTATTTTGACCACTTGTTGTCTGTTTGACAGGAATGCTGTAATCCAGCTGTGGAGGGATCCTGAGATGCCATAGGATTTGAGTTTTAGGAGTAGTTTGTTGTGGACCACTGAATTAAACACTTTGCAGAATTCGATATAAATTGCATCTATAGATTTCCCTTGATCCAGATGAGTTGTCCATATATTTTTGCAGTGGAAGAGCTGCAGGTTGCAGGATAGTTTTTTACTGAATCCAAATTGTTTGTTAGAGAGCAAATTATTAGTTTTTAGATGGAGAGTAATTGATTTGTTTATAATTGATTCTATGACTTTGCATGGGACGCAGCATAGTGATATTGGTCTGCAGTTATTGATAAGATAACTACAAAATATCAGTGTTTAGAGTGCAGTACAGCAGTCTACTTCTGCTGACTGCCAGCTGCCTGCAATTTGGCAGTTCGAATCTCACCAGGCTCAAGATTGACTCAGCCTTCCATCCTTTTGAGGTGGGTAAAATGGGGACCCACATTGTTGGGGATAATATGTTGACTCTGTAAAACCATTTAGAGTGGGCTATAAACCACTGTGAAGTGGTATATGAGTCTAAGTGCTATTGTATTTAGTTATTCACCACAAGATGGTAGAGTATGCTGGTAATTTGCACTGGGTATTTCAGTGCATAGTTTTTGCAACACTCTGCACATGGTGCTACCCTGTGTGATCCATACTATAATCTCTGTTCATCTATTGGATTTGCATTTCAAATCACAGTTGAAGCAATTTCCTTTTCAGAACATTGAAGCTCTGGAGATCTTTTAATTGACTGGGCTCTGACTCTTATGTCATCTTATTCCTTTATTCCTCTACTGTGTTGACTCAGCTATCAGAGGATCTTCCCAAGTATTATTTCACATCCATTTGATAGGGCTTTAGCTGCTTGGCAACTCTTTTCTGTAGCAACTCAACATGAAGTTATAAAGTGGAGTGAGAGGATGGGGATTCAATGCCGTTTTTGTATTCTCCAATTGAATATCCTTCAGTATCGAAAGACCATGGTATCATGCTCTGGATTCCCCAGAGCATGAAGCCTGGGTAAGTTATTATATTCCAATATTCCATTGGAATATTTCAGAGATGTGGAAATGGAGGAATCTTCTGCTTGGGTAACAGTTTAAGAAATGATAGTGAAGGACATTGAATTGATCATGTTTTTACATGTTGTGAGCCGCCCCGAGTCTTCGGAGAGGGGCGGCATACAAATCTAAGTAATAAATAAATAATAAATAAATGTCATAACTAACTAAAAAGAAACAAAAATCTGGTGGAATATTAGTCTCGAATCTATCAGAATTCCATGGACATTTTTTCTTATTTCGCCAATTATAGCATCTTCTAATGTCATTACTGAGCCGATATGAAACATGTCCTCATTACCTTAATGTCAGCAAAAGAATGATTGGACAGTTGATAGAGATGCTAATGTTACCAGTGGAGATCCTGCTGATGTTAGAGCAGAGGTCTTCAAATTTGGCAACATTAAGACTTTAAGCTATGCTGGCTGGAGAATTCTGATGATTGATGTTCCCCTTCCGGTTCTGATGTGGAAGTTGCTGGATTCTGTCCAATTTGTCTCCACTCCCTAAGCCAAGCATAATTTTTCATTTTGAAAACAACCAATAAACCTCCCTAAGATGCAGTGAGATGAGTAAATGTAAGTGGGTGCTTGTTCCTGTATGGTTAGCTACTTGTCATACTGCCTGGCTTACAGTTGTGCTCTGTACCAATGACTATTCAGGCTATTTCTAAACAGAGGTCTTCTATAAGAGTCTTCACTCTGTGTCCCAAAATGACCTCACTGACACGACACAGGTGTGGAAGAAGAGTATAGGGTGAAATAGAAGTGAGCTACTGTCAACAAGAAAGCTCTATGATGCTTCAAAAGTGTAATTGTGCTCTACCTGGAAGTAATAATTTATTATTAGATTTGTATGCTGCCCCTCTCCGAAGTAACCTATGAAATAATGTCAAAGCAATGTCACTATCCCATCTAAGTGGTAAAAATGGTTTAAAAATATGGTTAGACCCCTCTGTTTTCAGAGGGGGCAGAGAATTTGCAATTCATTGATGACAGAACCAGCAAGGTATGTCTGACAAAATCTGACTCTTTCTTGGTTTAATTCAATCTTTAGTGCTACTTCAATCCGTGTTTACAAGTACTTTTAAATGTAAGTTTGATGGTTTTTTTCAGAAGACCACTAAATATATGTGTCTAGCATGTCCACATAATGCTTGAAAAAAGCTGAAGAAACCACCAGTAAGGCATTACAGGGGTTTGCTGGGGGCAATATGCTGACTCTGTAAACCACTTAGAGAGGGCAGTAAAGCACTGTGAAGCAATATATAGATCTAAGTGCCTCTTGCTATTAGTGTCTCCATGAAAATTAGGCACCTGCTTTTTCCCACAACTTAAGCCTCTGAGGAAGAAAGTGCCAGAAGTGAAAGGTGTATCTATAGAAGCCAAAGATGCCAATTAAATCTCTTCCATGATCGCCTCAGTAACCACATTGCTAACAAAGCACATTAGATCGTAATCCATGGCCTAAACAATCAGAAGAAACAGATGCATGATTTTACCTTGCTTTAGATAAGCACTGGGAATGAGACTAATGCAATAGCATAATAATATTGCAGGAATTAGGGATAACATAACGATAAATTGTTAGTAAAACATTTAGGAAAATGGTCAAATGAATTGTGAATAGTTGAAAACAGGTGGTAAAAATATAAAAACAAGACCAGGAAGATTGATGGCCCTTGTTTTCCAAAATGTTTACACTACATTTCATTTAGAACTATTAATGTACCACAAAACATATTTGGGCTTCACTAATATTTGTAAAGGATGTGTAATGAGCCTGCAGTAGGCTTAGTACCGTAAGTGGGAGAGGCGGCTGGAATGAGAAAGAGGCATTGGTGGATCACAGGGATTCAAACATACTTTAGGATGCAAGCAGATATTAGTTATCAAAATGTTCAAAAGTTTGGCTGCCTTAATATGTGTTCAAAATTCCAATTGCAGCTTTGGTCAAGTGGGAAAAGGCCACCTGAAGGAAGGGTGCCCCCTCTTTTTTTTTTTTTTGCGTAATTGTAAATACACAAGAATAGACCTAAACTTTCACATAGAACTCACTCCAAACCAAGTTTATCTTTGAAAATAAATAACACAGATTCACATGATTATTATTTTTTTGAGAGGAGGAGTAGAGGAGTTGAATGAATGTTGTACTTGGTCTTTTCTTTGAACGGGGCAGCTGTTAAATCATTTTCTCTAGGTGCAAAAAGTAGAAGTGTCAGTTTGTTAGGAAATTGCTATTTTTCTAAGAGATCAAGAAAACAGGAAAGATTAATCACACACACTTAGATACATATGTGAAGAGATTTTGCAGCCTGCTCATATTGTTTAAAGGGGGATTAGAAAGCTCAGATGGGGAGGCTTGAGTTTAAGAGACTGCAGAGTGAATGCTGGAAGTAATAAACATCTGCAGAACGCCTCTGAGGGATATTTTGAAACCTGCATACAATTAAGTGACCCAACAGCCCAGGCCAGTAGAGATCATATTTAACTTTTGAAGAACAAACCCCTAACGCTGCAGGGTTATTCAGGGCCTCCTAAAGGTTGAATGTGCATCAATAAGAGGGAATTACAGGCTGGGTAGAGAGAAAAAAATGATATGTGTGCTTCAATGGATCTATCCACCAGTGTTCTATTCCTCTCCCTCTTAGGATGAAGCTTTCCAAAAATATACAATTATGAGCAGCAGAGTACTTCTAGAAATCTTGAGGCGGAATGATGGGTTCTCACTAAGGACACGTCTCTTGGATTCATATCCACAGATGGCAGAAACTATCTTCTTGATTACAGAGGTACCAACTCAGCCACTCCTCAGCTCTGGGAAAGATAGGGCATCTCCCCAGAACAGCTTGGTACCTGTTCAAGTCCATCCTCAGAAATTTAAAATGGCATACTTTGGGAGCTTCTTTTTGATTTTCTGATTTCTCAAGATTTTCCTGCAAATGGGACAAAACAGGCTTTTTTTTTCAATGCCAGTTTTTCTGTATCAATAATGCCACTTGGAGTTATATATCACTTTACAGTGCTTTACAGCACTCTCTAAGCAGTTTACAGATTTAGCATATTGCCCTCAACAATTTGGGTCATTTTACCCACCTCACAAGGATATCCCCACTGTAAATGCCTGATTGGTCAGATTGTAAAAATATGTTCCAAGGCGCCAAAATAGAAGCTTTAGTTCCTAACAGCATGGGAAATTTGTCTTTTCCCATGGTCCTAGGTGACCCCTGTGAAATAGTCGTTTGACCCCCAAAAAGGTCCCGATCCCCAGGTTGAGAACCACTGTCATAAGCAACATATGTTCCCCCAAACTCATTGATTCTAATAAGTCACTTTTTTATCTTTAGAAACTTTTAAATGCAGTAAAGGAATGGTAATAAGACAAGTTGAATGATTCCTTTTTCCTGCAGTAATTTCCTATTGCATCAACATAGACATTTAGTACTTTTTTACACTGAATGGGGGTGAAATAATTTTTGCCAAAGTGGAACCTACAATGGCTCAAGAGATGGGCTATTGACCAAACTCAATTCTTCATACTTTCCAACTGGTCAGCCAGAAGAAGCACTGATTGGATTAGGTGTGTTTGTGGTCAACTGAAATAAGCACAAGCCAGTTGCAATTTATTTATCATATTTATGGAGAATGTGAACATGACCATAGTAGACAGAGGTACACTCAGTTTGTGGCCTGGTGGAATGTTTGCCCACAAATCAGAACTTATGAGTAATATATACATGTAAGATCTTTCTTATGAGCAGAAACACAGCAAGGAAATATATGGTGGTCAGCAGCTAAGTTTGTCATGCTGAGGAGTTCACTGAGAAATCAGAGACAGGCGAAAGATGAGTCATGCATTACAATACAAGTCCTGTATTGGGCATATTTGGGTCTGATGTTGGAATGCAAGTATGAAAGAGTGGCATTTGTTATGATGTCACCAGTGTGTCATCATATTTTCATCATTGTGACTAACCACCTATCAAATAGGCATAAATATTTTCTGTTGTTCTTGGAATAAGATCTTTCCCCTATATCCCTAGTCCTGCCTATTCTGTATCTGTTAAAATATAGAACTCATAGTACTGGATTTAGAAGTTGTATCTGCTGAACATAGGCAGTTTTGTTCCAAGAATGATATCTATCACTATTATCCATCAGATCTGGGCTGCAAAAAATCCAGGCAATCAATATAGAATAGAATAGGATAGAATTCTTTATTGGCCAAGTGTGATTGGACACACAAGGAATTTGTTTTGGTGCATATGCTCTCAGTGTACATAAAAAAATATAGATTTGTCAAGAAACATGTGTCATAGGGGTCAAATAAGCAATGAAGAAACTATCAATATTAATAAAAATCTTAGGATACAAGCAACAAGTTACAGTCATATAGTCCTGGGTGGGAGGAAAAGGATGATAGGAATGATGAGAAAAAACTAGTAGAAATAGAAGTGCAGACTTAGTAAAAAGTTTGAGGTAATAATGAGGTATATCAAAAAATATGAGGTAATAATGGATTGAAGTTTTCTATATTTCTCTGAAGCCAACTAGTTGTTCTAATTTAACAGAGTTTTTAATCATTTGGACTTGTTCACTCTGATTCTGTTTCCATTTTTTATTCAGATTGGTTAAGTTGTCCCAAAGGTGTTTCTTTTTTTCAAAAGGCAAATGGACTTTGTTTTTCCTTGAAGAAACTTCTTGGATGAGAAGCAAAACATCTTCAAGAAAAAAACAAGTCCAGTTGCCTTTTGAAAAAAAGGACCTTTGGGACAACCATGACTTGGATGACTGAGAATCTCCAACCATAGAGGTTGGTTAAGTTGTTCCAGCATTCCATGCATTATTGAACCAGGTTCCACATCTCTTTGAGAACTCATGATAAGTGGGTTAGACAACATCTCTCGGCATCCCTAGTCAACTGATGAACTCCTCAGCTTTCTTTGATCCTCAGTTGGTAAACCGGTTCCAGACACTGGAACTAAATCCAGCAATTGTACAGAAGAATTAAAATTTTAAATACATTTTCATTCTTAATCGGTGCTTGTGATGGAAGTGATTGAAAGCACTGTTACATCAGAATAATGTTCATTAGAGCCACTAGGGAAGAGAAACAAGTCAAGCCTTAATCAAAACATTGCTTAGATGTTTGGGGAGTTCTAACACATTTCAACAGCAGCTGAAAACCTGAAGTAAGGGAGTTCAAGGTTACCTTCCAGATTCTCTCATCTACATGCTTATCAGTGTTTAAAAATGTGAAATTGCTTGCTGATGCTTTGGAGTTTTATATTTTGTATCCTTATCGGTAATATCTCTAGCCTAAAGAGAGACAGGTGAATTATTCAGGAAGAATAGCAGCCCAAGCAAAATAACATGAAAGGGAGAAAGCAAAGAAGGGACAAAGTATTTTTTTCCAAACTGGCAGTCTCTGTCTCACTCATGAAAACATCCCAACCACAAAAATCTCTGCATTTTTCTGCATCTGCAAGCTAAAATAAAAATATCAGTTAACATGTGCCCTGTATGCTTTGAGCAAGAACACAAGACCAGTGGTGGCAGGAAGAAGCAAAGAAGGAAATGTTAACAATGCACTTGCTCGCCTGGATTGTGAAATACTTTGTCCACCAACGCACCACAACCTCCAGTAAGCCATGCAAGCCAAAGGCTTTATGTGCCCTGCAGTAACTTTTAAAAAAGTGATTCTAACAATGCTCTTTTTTGTTGCTCCTTCTGAAGGGAGGGCAAACTGACAAGCCATTCCACACTTTTACTGCAGTGGTAAAGTAGCTCATCCACTGGTCCTCTGGTGAGGACAGATAGGTCACCTTTCCTCACATTTTAGGTTCTACCTACAGGCAGGAGTTTTAGGCTGAATTCTGAAACCGGGAAGTATGGTGCTATGGAGTGATTTGCACCAATCTGAGATTAGTAGAAGGAGTGGCACATGTAAGAGTGGCTCAAGAGGTGTTTTTTTTTGCTGTCTAAGGCAGTTTGCACTTCTATTTCATTTCCCACCATACATAGACAGGTGACCTCAACTTACAACAGTTTCATTTACTGACCATTCAAAGTTATACCGGTGCTGCAAAAAGTGACTTATGACCATTTTTCACTGACCGTTGCAGCATCCCCATGGGTTATGCAATTTACATTAGAGTGCTTGATAACCAGTTCATATTTATGACGGTTGCAGTGGCCTGGGGTCATGTGATCTTCTTTTGTGACCTTCTGACAAGCAGAGTCAATGGGAATGCAAGATTCACTTAACAACAATGCTACTAATTTAGCAACTGCAGTGATTCACTTAACGAATGTGGCAAAACTCACTTAACACATTTCTCACTTAGCAACATAAATTCTGGGCTCAATTGTTATAAATCGATGATTACTTGTATCAACACACAAAAGCACACATACATAAGTATAGAGTGACTAAATTACATGGAGGTGAAATTTAGGAAAGGAAGAACAAGAGTTGGATTTCTATATTGAATGCTTTCACCAACAAATGCAAACCACAGTTATTAATTTAAAAAATCCAATTGTGCAACAATTTCAAAAGAACACGATACCAAGGCCTCAAGAATAACATCAATTTCATAACCAAACCAACTGATGAAAGAGGGGGCATTATGAATATGATCAAATACATCAAAGAAGCCAAGGTGAATCTCTTTCAAGATTTGTCCTCAGATCATAAAAAACTCTACAATGAGATGAAAACAATGCCAAGTACATGTAAGACTTCATCTATATTGTAAAACTCCAAGAACCCCTGGTACACATTTTTTAATCACATTCCAAAATATACAAACCAGATAATCTGGGTCATTTTATTATCTTAGGCATTGAAACTAATAAGACTACAATATCAGTTATTATATTATATTATATTATATTATATTATATTATATTATATTATATTATATTATTATATTATATTATATTATATTATGTTATGTTATATTATATTATATTATGTTATGTTATGTTATACATTTATTATATATTTATTATACTGTATATTATATATTATATTATAATTATAAATTAATTGCCCCTTCCTTCCTTCCTCCCTCCCTCCCTCCCTTCCTTGTTCCCTCCATTTCTCCTTCCTTCCTTGTTCCCTCCATTTCTCCTTCCTTCCTTCCTTCCTTCCTTCCTTCCTTCCTTCCTTCCTTCCTTCCTTCCTTCCTTCCTTCCTTCTCCAGATGGAGAGAAGCTTCTGTCTCTCTGATTTTCTCTGCCTTTTATTTCTGCTTTTGGGCAGTTCTTTACTTCTCTTTCAAAATATTCCTTTCAGCTGTCTCTCTTCAACTGACCTACATTGTCAGTTGAGAAAACATAGTGGAGGCTTTGCCTAAACGTAGCTTTGAATTCCTCTTTTTCCTCCTCCTCCCCTTTTCCCCCCTGGGAGGTGGGGTAGGGGGGTTTGCTTTAAATTTCTTGGAAAGGCCAATGAAACCAATGAACAATTTAAAAATGAGCATTTATTGGACTTTTGAAAAAGGGCATGGAAAGAGAATTTCTCCTTCCTTCCTTCCTCCCTCCATTTCTCCTTCCTCTATCCCTCCATTTCTCCTCCCTCCCTCCCTTCCTCCCTCCCTCCACTTCTCCTTCCTTCCTTCCAACCTCCATGGGCCGGTCACAGACAGTGGGCAGGCCACATCTGGCTCGCGGGCCACCCTTTACCCAGGTCTGGTCTACTGCATTCATACTGGTCCATTTGACAGAATTGCTCAATTGAAGCAATTGATCCAGGTATTCAGGAGAATATACTGCACATCGATTGAGATCAATGAAGAAACCAATACAAACAATAAATTCTCAGGGAATAAGTATTAAAATGAAGACCATAAAAGTAGAATAGCAATAAACTACTGGCATAGGTTCTATCTATCTACAATCTACAGCTCAAACAACTCTAATGTTTTAATGATGAACTACATAACTCATACTGAACAATGACACTGCACTTTCTCAGCACCACTTTTCTATACAACCACACCCAGCATGAAGCAGATTCTCAGAAGCAAGAAGAAACAACAGAACAATGATGCTGGCATGGAAATGAGAACCTCTATCAAACATAGATATCTACTCTAACTCTACATTTGTACCACATTACCACCCCAGTTCCCACATCTTTACACAGAAGATTAGAGGTGTCCTTATATGTTATTCTTCTCTTGCTATATATCCAATTATTTGCTAATAGTGGTCTTCTGGGTTCTATGTAGACAAGCAGGACAAACATTATAAAATGACTTCGGGATTCAAAGCAAGAACGAAGTCATAGCAGAATGTTTTAACTTCAAAGCACTGTCCTTGGGCCTCTGCACATTTTTTCCAGCAACTCTGCCATGACTGGTACACGCCCTGGAAGGCGTCTTCAGGGACCTGATTGGATCTCTTCTATGGACGAAAAACACACCTGGCCACAATGTGTTATGATTCTGCAAGTTCCTGTCCAAACACCAGGTGCCAATGCTGCCCCCCTATAGTTTTGACATTGCCCCAGCAGACTTCTTTTTGTTCCCAGCCCTGAAAGGAATCCGTTTTTCATCCATAGAAGAGATCCAATCAGCCGTGATGAAGACCTTGCAAGAGGTCCCCGAAGACACCTTCCAGGGAGCGTACTGGTCATAGCAGTCACTGGAAGAAAATGTGCAGAGGCCCAAGGACAGTACTTTGAAGAATTTTAAGTGTTTGTGCAAATCTGTTCAATAAATTACTTTTTTTAAAAAAAATGCATTGCTTTTGGAACGCACCCTGTATATAGTATGCAAGAGGTAAGATCTTTTTTTCCCCCGTGAGCTTCTGTTTCATCATTTGCAGGAAAACAGAAACTCCCAAAAGAAACTCCATGGAGATCTGCCCTGGGGTGATGGCACGCGTGCCAATAGAGAGGGCTCTGTGTGCCACCCCTGGCATGCATGCCATAGATTCTCTATCACAATTCTAGGGTTTACAATTAACTATCTTCAATAAATTGCTACCTCAGTCTTGTCTTTCCAACAAAGTGTCTGTCTGTCTGTCTTTCTGTCTCTCTCATCTATATCTGTCTGTCTGTCTGTCTGTCTGTCTGTCTGTCTGCCTCTCTCTCTCTCTCTCTCTCTCTCTCTCTATCTATCTATCATCTATCTATCTATCTATCTATCTATCTATCTATCTATCTATCTATCTATCTATCTATCTATCTATCTATCCCGATAAACTTCATTGCTTATATTCTATGTTTTAGTATTTCATTCAATGAAAAGCAGCAGGGCCAGAATATTGGATATTGGTCTCATATTGTCTCTAATTCATCTGTCCTAGCATCTTTTTCATTTCCAGGTCCTGTTCCAGATGCTGGTGACAAATATGTTGCTTTGGAAATAGATGATCTGCAAACTGTTCCTTCATTAACTTGCCTTTCGCTTTGAGTGATGACTGGAAGAATTACTCGACTTTCCATTTGCATAGGTGATATAATCAGTGATAACAGGATATATTCTCAGTGGAATGGGTACCAAGCTGAAGAATTCATAGAGATGAAGTTCATCCCGTCATTTTAAGCATGTTGTATCCTGAAATGGCTACCTTGTAATTCCTGTAAATAGTTTGTTCCTCTTTCCAGCGCTGTCTGAGCCGAAGCAGGAAGTCGCTCCTGATTGGCTCAGACGCGGCCGGCTCTAGCTTTGGCGGGAACCGCAAATGTATAAAAGGAGCGGTTTCTCCAGGCAGAGTCAGTCGGTACTCGCTGAATTGTCACTTTGCCTTGCTGAGCTGTCACTTGTTCTCTGAGCTGAATAAAAGTACCGATTGCTTGAATCCTGCGTCTGGGTCTACTTCAAAGCAAGATGATATTTTACCAGGCTTTTAATTTGAGGTGATGTTGCTTGTAATATTGCAACTTTCTTTTAATTCAAATTGGCCTCCAGCCTTTTTTAAATATACAGTATGGGGATTCCTGTTGGGAAAAATATTATCCAGTTATTGTTCTTTTTGTCTGAATGCACATGCGGTCTCTTTGTTTCTCTGAAAGTAATTTTTGAAATTCTATGTAGATCTTACATAGGTCAAATTCAGGTGAATTTTACCCTTTGTTACTGACATATGCTAGAATGTCTTCACTTAAAATCATACTTTTTTTCAGTAAAACACACAGCACAATACAAATAAAGCTCATCTACTGTAGTGCTGCTGAAATCTGTTTCTGAAGTTGTTCTCTAACAGTCGTAAGGTGTTCTTCTCCCAGAAGTAAGGTCTTGTCACTGATAATTCTTCTTCATGGAAGTTTTTTTCAACAGGTGCCAATCAAATTCACTGTTTAGTTCCCTTAGACTGGCAGTCAATAATTTTATTACCAAACATTTAAATATGTATCTTTAACTTTATTCTTTCTAAAATACAGTTTTTTTTATTAATCCAGGGAGAGTTAGGTTGTTTTCATAGTCTTTATTTTTATTTTGTCCTACACAGCTTTAGAAATTATAAAAATATTTCAGTAAAATAACAGGAACTTCCTGTATGGGAAAAACATTTCTGACTTCCGTAATTTGAATCTAACACAAGCAGGAAAATTTGAGTATGTCAAGAATTCTGGAGAAAAGAAATAGTTTATAGCTAAAATCAGCAGAGAAGTGACATTTTGATTCATAGGTTTAAATCATGATGTCAAACAACCGCATCCAGCCCATTCCCATCCTGTTCTCTTTTGACAATTCTGTTTTGGGATTTAAAATGTAGAAATCTTCAATTTTAGCTTCTTTGGAAGTCAACACGTTCTGAGGAAAGCAGAACCTTCTGCAGATATTTGTGTGCCAGCCTTCAACTGAATTACAAGTGAATAGGGCAAGTTTCCGAATTACTACACAAACCTACAAGAGAATTCAGAGATGTAATTGCATCATTTTAGATTACATACATAATATTTTGCTTCCGCCAAACCCCTTGAAATACAGGGAGCCGGTTCTGTTACATCTGAGCTATTCTGTTCCTTATACAGTGGTACCTCTACCTAAGAATGCCTCTACTTAAGAACTTTTCTAGATAAGAACCAGGTGTTCAAGGTTTTTTTTGCCTCTTTTTAAGAACCATTTTCTACTTAAGAACCCGAGCCCAGAAAAATTTCCCAGGAAATTTGAGAGTGGCATGAAGACCTGGCCAGTTTCCTGCCATTCCCCCTGGGTTTCTATCTCTAGCGCAGTGTATGGGAGGCAGCCTTGCGCCGGGTGTATGGGAAGCGTGTGGCTCAGAGTCCCTCTTTTTTTTTTAAGACTTAAAGTTTTGGATTTTTTTGATTCCCCTCAGCTCACCTTCTTCCTTTGGCAGCAACTGTCTTCCTCCTATTCTTCTTCCTCTTCCTCCCATCCAAATTCCAAGCTTTTATTTCTTTCCTAATGGGTTTGCAGGCATTATTTGCTTTTACATTGATTCCTATGGGAAAAATTGCTTCTACTTACAAACTTTTCTACTTAAGTACCTGGTCATGGAACGAATTAAGTTCTTTCCATCCTCCTTGCCTTTCGTAAAGTTCTTAAGACCCATCTCTGCCATCAGGCATGGGGGAACTGAGACATCTCCCCTGAGCCTATACAGTTTATACATGGTATGTTTGTGTGTATGTTTGCTTTTAATAATGGGGTTTTTAGTGTTTTTTAAATTATTAGATTTGTTCTTACATTGTCTTTGTTATTGTTGTGAGCCGCCCCGAGTCTACGGAGAGGGGCAGCATACAAATCTAATAAATAATAATAATAATAATAATAATAATAATAATAATAATAATAAATAATTAAGCAGAGGTAACACTGTATTTTCCTTTTTCCGCCTCCAAGTTAGGCTTTGAAGGTTAACACTGAATAACTGGAGTTGTTAATGGATTAGGAATATAATTTAAGCAATCATGCTTTCATCATATCCATTATTGTGTTATATCAGCAATATCATCATGCTGAAGTTTATCTTAAAAAAATATAGGACTGTACTATCATCTCGTATACAAATCAGCTAGTAACTTATCTCATTGGAAATATAGACAATTAGGGAAAGTTGAGTAATAGATTAAAAACAAGAGAGGCAATACATAAATCAATTACACAGAAAATAGTCGAGAGACACTATCTGGTCAAACAAGACAAGTGCAGCAGTTCCTTGGGAAAATCTGCTTCACCTTTCCATCTGGCAATTGAATACAGCAAATAGATAGGCAGAAATCCATAGTAATTCCACACTTTCAGGCTTCAGTAGGCATAGTATCTTTTAAGAACAGGAACCAAAAATGTTAGGTAAAGCCACCATCACAATTTGATATTATTATAGGAAGTAAAACTCGAATTATTTCCTAAACCATGCTTCATGGGATGCAAATAACTAGAACTGGGTGGTGAGAGAGATAATTTTTCTATGGGATAGTAACAAGATTAAGATAGACATCTGGAGAGGTGTCAGAATTATCTACTATTATATTAGAATAGTTACATCAAAATCATTATCACCTTTCAGAAAAAGAGGTGAGTATGATTTCCTCTATTATAAGATAAAAGATATAAGATAACACTTACTTTATGCAATTTCAATATAGCTGGGTTTTTTTTTTTAAAGCAATTGTTGTTCGAAGCCAGGAATTACAGTGGTCCCTCGATTTTCGCGGGTTCGAACTTCGCGAAATGGCTATACTATGGTTTTTCAAAAATATTAATAAAAAAATATTTTGCGGGTTTTCCCCCTATACCACGGTTTTTTCCGCCCGATGATGTCATACGTCATCGCCAAACTTTCGTCCACCTTTAATAAATATTTTTTTAAATAAACTTTAATAAATAAACATGGTGAGTAATAATCTAAATGGTTGCTAGGGAATGAGAAATTGCAGTTTAGGGGTTTAAAGTGTTACGGGAAGGCTTGTGATACTGTTCATAGCCAAAAATACTGTATTTACTTCCGCATCTCTACTTCGTGGAAATTCGACTTTCGCGGGCAGTCTTGGAACGCATCCCCCGTGAAAATCGAGGGAACACTGTATTTGGTGCATACTGAAGTACAGTTTAAAATACAGCTCCTAAGTTTTGTTTTCAATTAATTCAGATAAGCTATTATTTTTTGTAAAAAACAATTCTTTTATCCAAAGATTTTTTAAAAAATGTTGTTTTCCCATTATCCATTGTTTTTTAAAAAATAATTTATACATGATAGTTTCTGGACATTCATAGAGGAAATGGATAGTTGTGAAGATTTGTAGGTAAGAGTTTTAGTTAGAATGGTTGGCATAGCTACTGAAGAGCTGCTATAGAATAAGAATGGACAAAACTTTTTTTGTGGCTGAGGGTAACCTGAAAAAGTTTCTTTCTGCAAACCAGAAAGATCAGAGTTTGTGAGACAATGCCATCAATCACTATGGTGACACCTAACTTTTAAGAAACTTTAAGCTTCTTAAGGTTTCTGAGTTTGGCAGTAAAGGATAAAGGGGGTACATTAAAATGGAGTACATTAAATGGCCCATTTAAATGCCTGCCCCAAAGAAATCTAAACCATTGAAAATAATATCACTCTTGAATTTCAGCAATACAATCTGGGAGCAGAAAAATGGTGACCAGAAGATCCTTGATGTGGGAGTATTCCTGTTGTAGACATAAATTAAATTAGCTGGGCCAATAAATGGGTGTCAGGTATAAAGATATAAAGATATAAAGTAGTTCAGAGGTGGGTTCCTCACAGTTTGGATCAGTTCACCCAAACCAGTAGCAATTGCTGGTGATGTCATGATGATGTCACGGAACTGGTTCTGTTGGTGTTGGTCCATGGACGCCATCTTGTTTGGAAAAAAATGAAAAATGTTTTGGGGATATTTTTTTTCCTCTGCGCATGCACAGAAGCCAAGTTTTGGCACTGTACACTTGTCACCATCTTGGTTTTGGCTCTTTTTTTGGATTTTTTTGGGGGGGGGGATTTTTTTTGCAATGCGCATGCATGCCACCCATGAGGCACAGCCACGTGGCATGGGAGGAAGTGAACCAGCAGTGAGCTAACTTAGAACTCACTCCTGAGGCAGTGTCTATTTCCAGGACTGACTTCTGCAAAGTGACAAAATGGTATATTTCCGCCCCCCTCTTCCCACATTAATTGTTTAGAGAGAGACTGAAGATTATATACGAAGGATTTTTTTGTCCTATAAACTCTTCCTGGCAGATTGAGAGAAACAGTGGACAATCCTAATGAGTTTTCTGAAATGAGTGCATGATATATATATTTTTAAAGGTCTAAAAAGAGAGAAAAGTGGTGTTGGTGTGAAGGGCATGAGGTTGGGGAAAGATACTTTTGGCATAGTTTTGGCTCTAGGGCTGTTTTTTTAAAAATAAATTCTGAACTTTGAGCTTTCAGGAATCAAGTGTGTTGGAGCTCGATAAGGTTTGAAAAATGTTGGCCCTGAGAGACTGGAGGAATGATCAGCAACAGGATACAGATTCTGCTACTACTATTATGGATTTCTATTTATCCTCAAAGCATTTATGGCAACCGATCAAGTAAAGCACAACATTATTTTTGGCTGAAGTCCCCAGGACTATTTTAGCATATGTGTGGACTTGGGCAAAGACCACAAATCTGTAGTCAGCTTGTTAGCAACAGATAGAAAGGAGAAGCATGATTCTTATAATCCGGAGAAGATGCCTTATGTCAGCTATGGACATATACAATTTCAGCCTTCCATGGTCTTTGAGTCTTTGAAACTCTCTGAGTTTGCTTGTTTTCTTGGAAACATTTCATTACCCTAAACTAGACGTCATCTGTGCACTGATACATTATCATGGGGGGAAAGAGCATCTCTTGATGACAGATGTTTAACTTGCTAGCCATATGACAAGTAACATTAAGGGTCTCAACTCTTTCTCTTGATGGTTCTTTACCTGAATACCTGACTTCAGCTTTCCAAGAGCAAATGCCCACAACTGGACATATGGGCAGCCTGCTATATCATTAGAGAAAAACAGACCAAACAGCATATTTGCAGCCCAGGGTTATTTAGACAAAAGTATTGACTTTAGCCATATGGCATTAAATTAAAACTTAGATTTAATTAAGCTTATTTTATAACATGGGCATTAGTGCACATACATTTTAGTTTGTCATTAAGTGTTGGACCAATTGGAAGTGACTTAAGGTTCAGGACGTTTGTCATCCATCTCTCATATACATAATCCCTATTGATGCTCATTATATTATTCAAGGGCTGATATACAGTAATGATTTCTACCCCCCCCCCCCCTTAATTTATGTAATTTTCAAACTGAACCTGATTCCTGATGGCAAATAAAACTATAAATCTAAACATACCAAGTTTCTGCAATCTTCCTCATGGGTCTTCTGTCACCATTCCTTATCATTAGGTAGTTCCCCTCTGAACCTCAGTTTCTGCAGTTCCCCTTTAAAGTGAGGTGCTCCAAAATTGACCCAACACAGCAGGGCAGAGCACTGTATAATTATTACTTCCCATTATTTGGATGCAGTGCTTTCACTAAGGCAGTCAAGATTGCATTGGCCTTTATAGTTGTTATATCTTATGACTTGTTCATGGTCAGATGGCAGCCCAGCAGTACTTCAGTACTGCAGAAAAACAATTGCTGCCAACCTGTCTTCCACTGAGGACCTGTATACTGCACAAGTCAAAAAGAGGGCTGACTCCTTGCATCCTGGACATAAACTGTTTCAACTCCTACCCTCAAAACATCGCTACACAGCACTGCACACCAACACAACTTCGTAAGCTTCTTAAAACCCACCTCTGTCGTCAGGAACTGAGATATTCTTTCCCCCTAGGCTTCTACAATTTATGTATGGTATGTTTGTATGTATGATTGGCTTTCAAATAAGGGTTTTTAGCTGTTTTAGTATTGGATTGTTGCATGTTGTTTTTACCACTGTTGTTAGCTGCCCCGAGTCCTCGTAGAGGGGCGGCAAATAAATAAATAAATAAATAAATAAATAAATAAATAAACAAACAAACAAACAAACAAACAAACAAACAAACAAACAAACAAACACAAGAACAGTTTTTTCCTGAATGCCATCACTCTACAAATAATTCCCTCAACACTGTCAGACTTTTTACTAAATCTGCACTTCTTATTTCTACTAGTTTTTTCTCATCATTCCTATCATCCTTTTCCTCCCATTTATTCCTGCATAACTGCATAACTTGTTGCTTGTATTCTTAAGATTTTTATTAATATTGATTGTTTCCTCATTGCTTATTTGACCCTGTGACAATCATTAAATGTTGTACCACATGATTTTTGACAAATGTATCTTTTTCTTTTATGTACACTGAGAGCACACGCACCAAAGACAAATTCCTTGGGTGTCCAATCACACTTGGCTAATAAAGAATCCTATCCTGTCCTAGCCTAGCCTAGCCTACTCTACCCTTCTCTACTGTACTGTACTTACTCTACTCTACTCTACTCTATTCTCTATCAACCTCAATGTTAGGCACCAAGTAATGCAACCATTACAAGTTGAACTCCGAGGCATTCAGTCGTCTGAGAAGGGCGGCATAGACATTTAAATAATAATAATAATAATAATAATAATTATTATTATTATTATTATTTCAATACAGCACAGCAAACGAGATCACTATGCTGGATTTCGTATTTCATCACCAGTCGGGCGCTTCCCAAGAACCTAGGACTGAGTGCTGCTGCTTCTTCTTCTTCTTCTTCTTCTTCTTCTTCTTCTTCTTCTTCTTCTTCTTCTTCCTCCTCTTCCTCTTCCTCTTCCTCTTCCTCTTCTTCTTTACAATTGGTGGGCCACTTTGTGACACAGAATGCTGGACTTGATGGGCTTTGGCCTGATTCAGCATGGCTCTTCTTATGTTCTTATGAGCCTGGAGAGGGTGAAAAATGGGCCTACCAGGCCCACCCGAAGTCAGGAAATGGGAGAGCAGGGGGAATCATGTGCATATATATGAGAGGCAGGGCAATGTGGGGGGCATACACCCATGTGCAGGGGGTGGGGCACTAAATTATGGGTAGGCATGTGGGCATGCTCGATAGTGAGTGTGGGCGCTTCTGGCATCCGAGGAAGAAAAAGTTTGCCATCTCTGCCCCAGGTTTTTATATTGAGCTAATCACTTTTAATTATTTTATATTGCTATTGAATAATGTTGGGCTAAGTATGGAGGGCTTCTTTTATCATTCCCCCCAAAACAGTGCAAGCCCATTGAGAGGCACATTTTAGATGTGGTATTTCAAAAGATTGCAAATCAACTGGATTGGAGCATTATCTTGTACACACTTCTTTCTTTTCTGTATGATTGTATTATCATGAGAAACATTGTGAAATGTTTTCTTGAGATCAAGGTATACCACATGGAGGCATTACCTTCGCCTACCATCAGTAGAGATAACTCTAATCTGACATGATATATTCTTGAGAAATTGGAATCCTGAACTCTGGTAGTGGTAGACTATTTTTCCCCCCTAAATGTTCATAAACATGATTAACATTTATCATCTCAAATCAATAGTTAAAGCTTACTTTAGATTTTGAAAGAAAGGGAATACTTTTTAGTTCCTGATAGTTTTTCTTTTCCATTCTTTGATTAACTTCTTTTTTAAGAGTTAAGATAAAAGTGTTCAATACAAAGAACTGGGAGAAACAGGATTGCATAGAAATTTAGAAATCCTGTCAGATTTGAATATATTTTTCAAAATAAAATAATCACATTTGATTTGAGATAAGTCAAGTTCAGATATTCTTTTATAATGAAAGTATCTAGATTTTAGCAAGGTCATTTATAATATTTGGATAATAATATGCAAATGCACCCTTGAAAGCCTTTACAATCTCTGAGAGATGTATGGGAATTAAATAGATGCCTTTCATTGCAATTCTTTGCAGGACATAGATTTCTTTCATGTCAATTTCAAATACTCATCAAGAATTGCCCATAAAACCATTTGATTAAAGAAACAGTGATGATATTATGATTGTCATATTTTTTACATCTAATAGCTTATTATATGTTAGATTAAAGTTGAATAAAGAGCAACAGTATTTTTAATGTTGAATATTACTTTTTTTAGATGTTTAAAGTACTGATATTAATTAATTAAATTTAGAGAAACTATGATATTGTATTTTAGTCTGTGTACTGGAAAAACCTGGACTTCAACTTTGCTATGTATTTGTTCAATGTAATTTTTGATCATTTTTAAATTTTAAATTGTTTATTCCTTTCTCCTTTTATTATTGTATGTTATTTTTTATTTCAATTTTTTCCTGAAATTTAATAAAAATATATAGAGGGGAAAAAGAATAAGATTATTGTAATCTATAGTTTCACCTCACTTCATGAAAATTATAAAGAATGAATTGTTTATTAAGAGGTTTGAGTGATGCTAAACATCATTTTCCTTAATAGAATGGCTTCATTTCTGCAGAACATAGTTGTTTATATTTTCTCCTTAAGATCAGATATGAAGATGAAATATAGATAGATAGATAGATAGATAGATAGATAGATAGATAGATAGATAGATATTCCCAAGTGCTTATTCTCTCTCTTACTCTTGTTTTATTTCTATTTTGAATTCTGGTTTTGTTTTTTATTTAACTTTTTGCCTTCTAATTTTATCATTTTTTTCAAAAGAAACAAATTAAACACATCAAAAATAGTGATAGATTTTAACACACACACCCTCTTGTTGCCTTTGAGTCAGCACTTGTTGACTTCAGTTAATTGTCTGGGCATGTCCCTGCAGGTTTTTTGGGCAAGTTTTTGGACTTAGTTATCTCTTTCACTGGCTCAAGGTTAGCTTCTTGAGCTAGTGAAGAAAATGACTGGCTCAAAGTTCGCTTTGTGCCTAAGGCAGGTCTCCTAATTTCTAGTCTTATACCCACTGCACCATATCTGGGGCTTTTGCTTTATCAAAAATAAGATCTTAAAAAAAAATAAGGAAGCATATCTCTATTATTATCATACTTTCCCTGTTGGTTCAATTGAAAGCTGGTGTAGTACGATGGTTAAGGTACCAGATTAGGACTAGGGAAATCCACGTTTTATTTCTCCCTCTGGCATAGGAACCACTGCATGGTAGTTGTTTCCTCCCAATCCTAGTCAGCATAAGCTTCTGTGACAAATTGCTGATAAGCAGACCTCCTTGTCACATCATGCATTGATAAGCTTTGCTGTAAGAACTAGATGAGCACAGTGCAAAAACAAGTGGATCCTTCAGTGGACAAACACAAAGAAGACTGACTGATGGGCAAATTCACAGAACTGTGAAATGACTCATGTTTAAAAAACAAAATTTAAAAAAACCCTGTAAAAATAATTAACTTAAAAGTCAGTTACATAATGCATTTACTAAGCTAATGAAATGGATTGCTGCCCAATTTATTTCCTTACTTACTTTTTCACTGCTCATCAGATAGGAAACTGCCACATTTGCACTAAAATACAAGCTGAGCACTGTGAACAGCAAGAGAGACAGAATGAGAGAGAGAGAGAAAGAGAAAGAAAGAAAGAAAAAAGAAAGAAAGAAAGAAAGAGACAGCAAGAGGGGGGAAGGAGGGAGAGAGAAAGAGCAAAAGAGAGAGGAAGAAAGAGAGAAAGAAAGAAAGAGATAGCAAGAGAAACAGAATCTCGAGGATTCAGGAGCACCCAAAATTGCACATCTTCCTTCAGATCGGACAGATCTGAATCTTTTATCAGGGATCCTTCATTGGGTCTTAAATTGCAGAATGTAAGCGTTAAAGATCCATCAGGACCAAGAGGAGTAGAAAACACTGAGACAGTTTCATGAATGACATTTATTCTAGAACAGGTTGATTTAATGGAAATAAAAAGGGCTGGAGGTTTGAAAAGGGATGCACACACACCTATAAAAGCTGATTGGAAAACTTTCTTGCCTTACTGTTATAGGTGGCACCAATTAAAAATGAATGAAGAAGGGAGAACCTGAATGGAGTATATGTAAGAGATAAGAAAAAATTGAGATTTTTTTAGAATTCAGAAAACTCTGAATTCTATGCAGTATGGAACAGATGGTAAAGCTGGTTAAAACAAATAAAAACCTAAAAACTTGGTATCCAAGATGAATTTGCAAATGTTCGCAGTCTCTCTTAGGAAAAACAAGTGAATTATAAATACGTAAAGTAGAAGAAATTGATTTGTAAAATACAATATGAGACTTAATTTTGTATAGATAGATTTTGATAAATATTAGCGAAGGTTAAAAGGAAGTAAACACTATTGTAACATGGAATTAGATCTAGAAATACTTTCAAAAAGCTGTAAAAGTGATTAACCATTCTTTGTGTTTGTTTTGGTCTATGTAGTTTTTGCATTTTTTTTGTTTGCTGTTTTTAATGAAAAAACCAAATAAAGATTATGAAAGAAAGAAAGAAAGAAAGAAAGAAAGGAAGGAAGGAAGGAAGGAAGATAGATAGATATATAGATAGATATATAGATAGATAGATAGATAGATAGATAGATAGATAGATAGATAGATAGATAGATAGATAGATAGATAGATAGATAGATCTGGGAACAAAAACATGAGCAATATGGTTCCTAAACAATCCCAGAAGTCTCTGGGAGCCATCAGCATTTTGCAGGAACAGTATTTTGGCATCTGTAGCCAAGGAGGACAAAACACAATCATATCTGCCACTGAGCCAATCAAGTCTCCAACATCAATGAGACTCACCTAGATTTATGCAAGGGCTCATAGTGATCTACAAGGCCAGCCACTCGCTCGCCGCTTGCCCATTCGCCCACCTACCCAACTGCCCGGCCGCTCACTCGCTGCTCGCCCGTTCCCCTGCCCACCCGCCCGCCCGTCCGCTTGCTCGCCGTTCGCCCATTCGCCCGGCCGGCCGCTCGCTCACCGCTCGCCCCGTTCGCCCGCCCGCCCACCTGCCCACCCGGCCGCTCGCTCGCCGCTCGAGAGCAAGAGGGGGAGAGATAGAGAAAGAGAGAGAAGGAAAGAAAGAGATGAGAGAGGGAGGGAGGAAGAGAGTGTGAGAGAGGAAGAAGCAAGATAGAGAAAGAGAGAGAGAAAGAAAGATGAGAAAGGAAGGAAGAGAGTGAGAGAGAGGAAGAAAGAGAGAGAGAGAAGAGTGGAAGGAAGAGAGAGAGAAATGATAGAAAAAAGGGGAGAAAAAAGAGAAATGAGAAAATGATTGAAGCAGAGAATGACAGGAAAGAAAGAGAAAGAGACAGAGAAGTGACTCTTGGTGATGACGTATGACGTCATCGGGTGGGAAAAACCGTGGTATAGCAAAAAAACCCGTGGAGTATTTTTTAATTAATATTTTTTGAAAAACCGTGGTATAGCGTTTCGCGAAGTTTGAAGCTGCGAAAATCGAGGGATCACTGTACACTTGTATTTGTGAAAAACTTCAACAAAACCGTGCCAAATATTGCAAACAATCATTCCAGTGGAGAGACGTGTGTGTGAAATGTTTACTTCTTCATAGAGCAGTGTTTCCCAACCTTTTTTGAGCTGCGGCACATTATTCACATTTTCAAAATCCTGGGGAACATTGAGCGGGGGGTGGGGGTGGGGCGCAAAAAAGTTTGGACAAAAAAATCTCTCTTCCTCCCATTCGTTCTATTTCTCTCTCCCTCCCTCTTTCTCTCCCTTCCTCTTTCTCTCTCTCTCCATCCCTTTCTTTCTCCCTTCCTTCCTCTCTCTTTTGCTCTTTCTCTCTCCCTCCTTCCCCCCTCTTGCTGTCTCTTTCTTTCTTTTTTCTTTCTTTCTTTCTTTCTCTCTCTTTCTCTCTCTCTCTCATTCTGTCTCTCTTGCTGTCTCTTTCTCTCTCTCTTTCTTTCTCTCTTCCTTCCTCTCTCTTTGCTCTCTTTCTCTCTCCCTCCTTCCCCCCTCTTGCTGTCTCTTTCTTTCTCTCTCTCTCTCTCATTCTGTCTCTCTTGCTATCTCTTCCTTCCTTCCTTCCTTCCTCTCTCTTTTGCTCTCTTTCTCTCTCCCTCCTTCCCCCTCTTGCTGTCTCTTTCTTTCTTTCTCTCTCTCTCATTCTGTCTCTCTTGCTATCTCTTTCTTCCTTCCTTCCTTCCTCTCTCTTTTGCTCTTTCTCTCTTCCTCCTTCCCCCCCTCTTGCTGTCTCTTTCTTTCTTTCTCTTCTCTCTCTCTCTCATTCTGTCTCTCTTGCTATCTCTTTTTCTCTCTTCCTTTCTTTCTCTCTCTTGTTCTCTCTCTTCCTTTCTTCTCTGCGGAGACCGGCAAAGCTTTTTCCGGGTAGGCTGGCTGGGGGATAGGGCGCGCGCACGCACGTACCCCCGACGTTCCAAATAACCTTCTCCGACCTCCGCTGTGAGAAGGTTTTCTCCAAGCGCTTGCCGCCGTTGCAGCCACCACTGCGGGAGGAGCTGGAGAAAGGGGCAGATCGGGCGGGCGGGCGTCAGCGGCGAGAAGCCAGGGGCGCGAGGGGAGCAGAGGCACTGGGGGTTGGGGCAGCCGCGGAGCCGGCCTCCGCACTTTCATCGCTCCCCACCCCAAACTCCAAAACCAGCTCCTTACGCGGAAGAATTAAGCTCTCCTTTTTCCTGCCTTCCTTCTTTGGGGCCCAGCAGGTTTGTGCCAGAAGCAGGAGCCGGGGGACAGCTGCGAGTGGGAGCTCCAGGTCCGAGGCACCGGCAGCGCCCCGCCAAGCTGTAGCTTCCCTAGGAGCTTCGCGGCACACCTGCCCGTGTCTCGCGGCACACTAGTGTGCCGCGGCACACCAGTTGGGAAACGCTGTCCTAGAGAAGGCAAAACAGAAAATAATTGAGAAGCACTGTTGTACGGTATTAATCTATCTTAATTTCAAGGAGTATCAACTTTGGGAAAACATGGATTAGGTCCCCAAACTATATAAATTTTTAAAGTACTTTCCAGATCTTTGCTGAGTCATTGTTTCGGGCAGCATGTGATGAAAGGGTGAGAAATGCTGGATTATTTAATTTGTTCCTAATGTATCTCAACATTCAGAGACAGAGTAAAGCTGGGGGTGGGGGTGGGTTCCCTTGGAGCTTTCTCAACTTGCTCATTTTCTTGCAACCACTCTTCTGACTAGCACTGATGATGTTACCTGGTTAGGGTAATGAAACGTCGGCAAGAAAACAAGCACCTAGGACTCCTCATTTCAAACCCGAATTACAAATATTTTCCTTTATTGGCACAGAGTAAAGCAGTAAAAATAAAAACAGAAAACCAAGGGCCCACTGTGAGAGGATATGCCCCACATGAGTACTGTATGTCTGTTGTGGCTGGCTCTGGCCCAGCTCCTGCCCCAGAGAATGTGGAGGTGGATGCAGGGGAAACTTCAACATGTCACAAGCCTGTGTTATTGCCGACAGAGTCAGTTCAGAGTTTAGTTTCCTTGGACGAAGAAGACGGTGGAAGTGACTCGGCAGAGGAGAGCTTGGCACACAGCCCAGGCAGTCACTCTCCCTTATCTTCCATTGATTCGGATGAAGACGTCTTGGATCCATGCAAGTGCAGAATTATGCGTAGAAGAGACCAAGTAAGGACATATTACAGGAGATAAGAGGAGATAAGGCCACCTGTGTTTGGGTGGGGCTCCAGTAATTAGGGCTGCTGCTATAAATAGCAGCATGTGGGTTTGGCCATTGTGGAAGAATATCTGATCGCAGTTCATCAGGAATCCTGTGTTGCTGGTTTCTGGACTTTGTTGATTTTTCACGCCTTTGAAAACAAAGCAGAGCAATGTGTGTGTGTGTGTGTGTGTGTGTGTCACTTCGTTGGAAGAAGAAGGGGTGTGAAGTTTCTTCACAGCTGCTAGCAATGTACTTAATGACTGCCTAAGGTTAATTGTACAGACTACCCAGTTGTTTTGGGATGAGTGCTCTTTGCAATACAAAAAGAGTGCTTAGTTTATTTTGAATTTTGGGATAAAGAACATTGTTTTGAATTTTCAAGCGTGTGTGTGTCTGAAATTTGTCCACTTGAATTTTCAGGAGGCTCCTACCAGAGAGCCTGGCAGAACAATGTCCAGTAGTGGGCTAAGAGCCGGAACGCTAAATTGTGCTTGCTGCCATGGCTTGTATGTTCTTGCGGGACTAGCACGATTTTGCTGCTGCACCTGTGGAGATAGCAAAATCACGCACAGAGCTGCAGATGTGCTTGTGTTTCGGCATGTGCGGAAGCAAAAAAACCTCACCAAAACATGGGTGCACCTGCGGCTTCTTGAGAGATTTTGCTATCTCCACAGGTGCAGCAGCAAAATCGCGCTGGCCCTGCAAGAACTTACGAGCCACAGTGGCAAGCAGTGTTCCCTTTAATTTTTTTGGGGGGTGGGCGGAAAAGTATAGTGTCTGAGCGGCAGTCCCTTGGGGACTGGGCGGCACAGAAATAATAAATAAGTAAGTAAGTAAGTAAGTAAGTAAGTAAGTAAGTAAGTAAGTAAGTAAGTAAGTAAGTAAGTAAGTAAACAAACAAACAAACAAACAAATAAAAAACCCACCCTGTTTTGCCTCAGAGAATTTCAAAATAAAATACTGTACTGTGTGTCTATAACAGTGAGCTCATAATAGGGCAACTCTATCAATATCTAAATGCCACTTAAATAGTTGAGCTAGTTTCAAAATAGATTTTGATTTTCTTTCTCTCTTCCTTACTCCCATTCTTTTTCTTTCTCTTTTCCTTCCTCTCTTTTTTCTATCTGTTTCTCTCTCTTCCTCTCTTCCTCTCTCTCCTTCCCTCTCACTCTTTCCCTCTCGGCTTCTGGGCAGGTTTGGAAAACTCTGAGTTGATGATTATTTTTAAGTGAGCGATTGCTCACTGCTCAGCTTAGAGGGAACTATGGTGGCAAGCGCAATTTAGCATTCTGACTTGTAGCCCACCACTGTGTGTGTCTGGAAGTAAAATTTGTGAATGAAGATGCTCTTTGCTGGGCTTTCAGAGACTAAAGAAAATTTTAACCTTGGTGCTTCCACAGCAGGCCTGACTTCTGCAAAAATGTGAATTCCAATTGAATCTGAGCTCTGCCCCATTCCTGCATTAGCCTCCCCTCCCCACCCAAACCTCCTGGGAGTATATGAGGATACTACTGGTCTGTCAAATCTAGTAAGGTTCTTAAGCAAAGGTCTTTCCCATTCACTTAAAAGATGTATTTTTCTTTTTTCTGAGACACTATGATAAAACTGTTGGCAAAGTTGGTGCCCTGTCCCTGAGTGATGACCCATGTCTGCAAACAAATATGGGAATGTGTGCAATAGCATATCGGTTTTATAAACTAAGTGGTGAAATATGTAGATAAAATAACTGGGTCAAGCTGACTTCCTTCAGCTTTCTCAGATGACCTTTGCATGAGAGCTAAAGGCCATGCTTTTGCCAAACAAGGTTTTGATTATCAGCTATTACTAAGAAGTGTTATTCAGCATTTGGAGAGTATTTTGAATTAACAAGAATAAGCGGAGATCCTCCCACATCCTGATGCATTTTAAATATTCAAGGATTTCATGCAAATGCTAAATCTACATGCTCTCTAGGAGAAATAAAGAATGAGTAAACTCTTTAAGTAATTTGCAATGGGCTCTGATTCCCACAATAGCAAGAAGAAATCCATCCCTGGATTGTTATGTGGATGAACTGTGATGGACTTTTTAACTCCTGAAACCAAATCAATTACAGTGGTACCTCGAGATACGAGTTTAATTCGTTCCGGACCTGGGCTCTTAAGTCGAGCAGCTCTTATCTCGAACGACTTTTCCCCATAGGAATTAATGTAAATAATTTTAATTGGTTCCAGCCCTCAAAAAACTCACAAAGTTAGTCTAAATTATGCAGAAAGACATGTTTTTAATGAAGAAATGTACATGTACATATAAATGAATAATGAAGTTTCTTTCACTTAACTTGTAAACTTTCTTAAACTTTTAAATTTACATATGTTCAACTTCTCTGCCACCCAATCCTGTAGGACAGAGGTCCCCAACCCTTTTTGCACCAGGGACCGGCTTTAAGCGATCAAGAGAGGAATGGGTGAATGAATGGACGGAGGGTGGGAAGGAAGGAAAGAGGGAAGGGACAGGAACAGAGGAAGGAAGCAAGGAAACTTATGAAAGGGGAGAGTAAGAGAGGAATGAGTGAAGGGAGGGAGGGAGGGAAGAAGGTGGGAAGGAGAAAGAAAAGAAGAAATAGAGGAAGGGAAGGTAAAAGAGAGAAAGAAAAAGAGCAAGAAAGAAAGAAAGAAAGAAAGAAAGAAAGAAAGAAAGAAAGGGGGAAGGGACAGGAACAGAGGAAGGAAGCAAGGAAACTTATGAAAGGGGAGAGTAAGAGAGGAATGAGTAAAGGGAGGGAGGGAGGGAAGAAGGTGGGAAGGAGAAAGAAAAGAAGAAATAGAGGAAGGGAAGGTAAAAGAGAGAAAGAAAAAGAGCAAGAAAGAAAGCTGCAAGCACCCCCCCGAGCCCCCCAGGCTGGCTGCAACCTTTTAAAACACGTGCGCCGCTTCGCAGCTGTCTCCTGAAGCCGAACGCGGAAGTTAGCGTTTGGCTTCAGGAGACAGCTCCTTGGCGCTTGTATCTCGAATTTGGGCTTGTAAGTAGAACAAAAATATCTCTCCCCTCCCAGCTCTTATCTCGAGTTGCTCTTAAGTAGAGCAGCTCTTATGTCGGGGTTCCACTGTATTAGGTTCAAAATTGTTCTTGCCAAGTGAGCATATGTTGTCTACTTTGTAGTAGATTCCCAGCTGAGGATGTTCAAAGTTTTGTATAAATAAATAAGAAAGCAGAAAAAGATGCTTAAAGGCTAAAGAGGTCATTATTTGCCCGCAGATAACTTATAGCGTGGAAAACAATTCTGTGATGAGGATATATGCACTCTTCTATTTTTTTCTGGTAAGACTAGACTAGACTAGAATAGAATATCAGAGTTGAATGGGACCTTTGAGATCTTCTAGTCCAATCCCCTGCTTAGGCAGGAAACCCTACAATATTTCAGACAAATGGTTATACAACATCTTCTTAAAACTTCCAGTGTTGGCTCATATATAACTTCTGGAAGCAAGCTGTACCATGGATTAATTATTCTAACTGTCAGAAAAAATTCTCCTTATTTCTAAGTTGCTTCTCTCCTTGTTTAGTTTTCACCCCTTGCCTCTTGTCCTACCCTCAGGTACTTTGGAGAATAGTTTGACTCCCTCTTCTTTGTGGCAATAACCCCTGAGATATTAGAACACCATTATCATATCTCCCCTAGTCCTTTTCATTAAACGAGACATACCCAAAGCCTGCAACCGTTCTTCATATGTTTTAGCCTCCAGTCCCCTAATCATCTTAGAATATAGAATAGAAATATTATATAATATAATATAGAAACAGAAGTGTGCTCCTTCTACTTTTTAAGGCAGCTTTCAAACAGCTTCTTTAGTTGAAGTCTTAACAGCTTGCTGAGCTGGTATAAGTTAGAGAATTGGAAGGGACACTGGAGGTCTTCTAGTCCAACCCCCTGCTCAAGCAGGAGACCCTATCATTGCAGACAAATGACTATGCAGTCTTTTGTGATGGAGCACCCACAACTTCTGAAGGCAAGCTGTGTAATTGTTCTTACTTTTAGGAAATTTCTCCATAGTTCTAGGTTGCTTGTCTCCTTAATTAGTTTCCATCCATTGTTTCCTGCTTTGCTTTCTGGTACTTTGGAAAAAGGCTTAGTGTCCCTGTCATTGTCATCCCATCCCCCCACCCTTGTGGCAATCCGTCAAATATTGGAAAACTGCTACGTCACTAGACCAATTTCTGCAACTTACTTTGTATGTTTTGGTTTTCAGCCCCTTATTCACCTTTGTTGCTCTTCTCTGCACTGTTTCCAGAGCCTCAACATCTTTTTATATTGTAGTGATCAAAACTGAATGTAGTATTCCAAGAGTGATTTTATGAAATGTTTAGTGCAATGCTTCAGAAAGCCTAATCAGCTGATAGCTTTAAACCAGGGTCTCTGGACACCAGGCAGTTTCTTTTTGTTACTTATAAATGCTAGCTGTTTTTGTATCATCATCTAAGAAAGGCTTAGGTCTCCTAAGTTAGAAGGAAGACTTTTTTTGAAGTAGAAAAGTAAGAGAAAGTATCATAGATCCAGTTTCTATATTGATCCCTGTAGAAAAGTAGAAGGGTTCAAACCCCTTCTTGGGTCTCCAACATACTCCTGTGTAGAAATGGAAGTTGATCTCTCTGTTCCAATTAAGACTTAAGGTTGTGCGTCTACTCTGGATCATAATCTTTTTCTTGTGTCTGTGCCAAACTATTAACACTGCCATTATTCCTCTCACTTCCTTCCTGTTGTCTCAGAATCTTTTATGCAGAGCACAACTTAGAGTTGTTTTGATAGAATGCCTTTTTATATTACAGGTGCCATCGGAAGTAGCATAGCAACAGGATGAGCAAAAAAGGAGCAGCCATTATATCCTTAGCAAGTCTACTTCCCATCAAGTCTGTGATATTAGGAAAGCTTTTTTAATGCCAAAATCTATTAAAGTACTCCATCAGACATCCTGTGGTTGCTACAAAGGAATTAAAATGCAGAACGATCTGTAGGACTATCCAGGAAGGGAATTAGATAGCTGATTTAAAATCCTTGCCATTATTTATGATGTCAGGATGTTTGCTGGAAAACAAGTTCTGTAAAAAATATTTTGGGCAGAATTCACTGCAGGGGGGCACTTTTGAGTTTAAAATTAAGTGGGGGGGGGATTACCAATGCACCAACTTGTTTCAAAGACCTTGGCAATAATCATTTACTGAAATCTTCTGGGGAGCACAAAAACCCATAATTAATATTCATTTTATTTATTTATTAACTGTACATATCACCCATCACACTATTGAGAGTGACGTATCATTGTTTAAGGTTGAGGCTGATATCTCCCCAAAGATATTAGGATTATATTCATTTTGCAGGCTTAACAAATGAATGTTCTTTAAAGTTTTCCTTTTAGAATAGCCCTTGATTCCATTACTGAAATAAAACTAATAGAGCTAATTTCCTCATGAATGATTTATAATCTAATTTCGACCACCGTTCAATCTTCCTTGTACTGACAGAAAAGCAACAAAGGCAGCCCAGCAATGGATGAATGTTGCTAGAGACAATGCAAGCACTAGCTAGAGAAAGGCCAAAGAAGGCAAATTAAGTTTTACTACTCAGGAACTGAACTGTGTTGTGTGAATACTGAGAGAATATCTGATTCCATCTGAAAGTAATTTAGGATGACGCACGAATCCCAGCAGCCACAGAGTTGGCCTTCTCCGGGTCCCGTCAACTAAACAATACCATTTTGTGGGACCCAGTGGAAGAGCCTTCTCTGTGGTGGCCCCGGCCCTCTGGAATCAACTCCCCCCGGAGATTTAAATTGCCCCCACTCTTCCCGCCTTCCACAAGATGGCGCCAGGCATGGGGGGGACTAACTATCTCTCCCCCCCACCACCTTTTTTTCTGACTGCAATACATGTGAATGGTGTGATTGTGCAGTAACAATTGTTTTTAATATTTATGGGTTTTAAATTTAGCTTTTTATCTAATATTGGATTTGTATTCTGCATATTGTATTATTGTTGTTGTGAGCCGCCCTGAGTCTTCGGAGAGGGGCGGCATACAAATCTAATAAATAAATAAATGAATGAATGAATGAATGAATGAACGAACGAACGAACGAACGAACGAACGAACGAACGAACAAACAAACAAACAAACAAACAAATGAAAAGAAGATAAGAATCTCCATCTAATTGATCTTTACTGATGTGTGTTTGGAGTGTTTGGAGGGTCCCGTTCCAGGACCCCTCGCAATGATCGGTTTTTTGCGAAGTAGCGGTGCGGAAGTAAAAACACCATCTGCGCTTCCTAGCAGCCCCCCAAACCCGGGTTGGGGGTCCGGGGGGTTCTGGTAAGCCCCCCATGCCGGCGGCGACATTTTAAAACAGCCGCGCGGCTTCCCAACTGAGTCCCGAAGCCAAACGTCAAAGGCGAACTTCCGCGTTTGGCTTCGGGACTCAGTTGGGAAGCCGCGCGGCTGTTTTAAAACGTCGCCGCCGGCATGGGGGGCTTGCCAGCACCCCCCGGACCCCCAACCTGGGTTTGGGGGGCTGCTAGGAAGCCCCCCAGGCTGGCGGCGACATTTTAAAACAGCTGCGCAGCTTCCCAACTGAGTCCCGAAGCCAAACGCGGAAGTTTGCTTCAGGACTCAGCTGGGAAGCGGCGCGAGCGAACGGCGTGGGCGGGCGAACGGCGGGCGAGCGGGTGCTGGGGGGCTTCTCGCCCTCCCGCCAGCAAGAGGGGGAAGACCCAGGGAAGCCGCCCAGCAGCTGATCTGCCCGGCGCCATCTACGCATGTGTGGCCATAAAAAAAAGGGCGCGCATGCGCAGATGGTGTTTTTACTTCCGGGTTGAAAAATCGCCATATAGCCGTTCGCAATGATCGGGATCGCGATACCTGGGGGATCACTGTATTTAAAATGTTAAATTGAATAGAATTATCATAAGCCTCACACACAGTAGAGAAGCTAGCAAACAAATGATTGACCTTTGTGCACATCCCACCATCTCAGGAGCCGGTAGGTTTAGGTTTAGGTTTATTGGATTTATATGCCACCCCTCTCCGCAAACTCGGGGCGGCTCACAACAATAATAAAAAAACAGTACAGTACATAATACCAAATCCAATGCCCACCCATCTAGTTCAATTTAAATTAATAATCTCATAAAAACAGTATATATAAAAAACAGGCACACAGTCAATCAATCAACAAAACAACATGGGCAAGGGGGAGGTGTTTTAGTTCCCCCATGCCTGACGGCAAAGGTGGGTCTTAAGGAGTTTATGAAAGGCAGGGAGGGTGGGGGCAATCCTAATCTCAGGGGGGAGCTGGTTCCAGAGGGTCGGGGCCCCCACAGAGAAGGCTCTTCCCCTGGGTCCCGCCAGACGACATTGTTTGGTCGACGGGACCCGGAGAAGGCCAACTCTGTGGGACCTAACCGGTCGCTGGGATTCGTGCGGCAGGAGGCGGTCCCGAAGATATTCTGGTCCGGTGCCATGAAGGGCTTTATAGGTCATAACCAACACTTTGAATTGTGACCGGAAACTGATCGGCAGCCAATGCAGACTGCGGAGTGATGGTGAAACATGGGCATACCTAGGTAAGCCCATGACTGCTCTCGCAGCTGCATTCTGCATGATCTGAAGTTTCCGAACACTTTTCAAAGGTAGCCCCATGTAGAGAGCGTTACAGTAGTCAAGCCTCGAGGTGATGAGGGCATGAGTGACTGTGAGCAATGACTTCTGGTCCAAATAGGGCCGCAACTGGCGCACCAGGCGAACCTGGGCAAACGTCCCCCTCGCCACAGCTGAAAGGTGTTTTTCTAATGTGAGCTGTGGATCGAGGAGGACGCCCAAGTTGCGGACCCTCTCTGAGGGGGTCAATAATTCCCCCCCCAGGGTAATGGACGGACAGATAGAATTGTCCTTGGGAGGCAAAACCCACAGCCACTCCGTCTTGTCTGGGTTGAGTTTGAGTTTGTTGACACCCATCCAGGCCCCAACAGCCTCCAGGCACCGGCACATCACTTCCACTGCTTTGTTGACTGGACATGGGGTGGAGATGTACAACTGGGTATCATCGGCATATTGATGATACCTCACCCCATGCCCTTGGATGATCTCACCCAGCGGTTTCATGTAGATATTAAATAGCAGGGGGGAGAGGACCGACCCCTGAGGCACCCCACAAGGGAGAAACCTCGGGGTCAACCTCTGACCCCCCACTAACACCGACTGTGACCGACCGGAGAGGTAGGAGGCGAACCACTGAAGAACAGTGCCTCCCACTCCCAACCCCTCCAGCCGGCGCAGAAGGATACCATGGTCGATGGTATCGAAAGCCGCTGAGAGGTCAAGGAGCACCAGGACAGAGGACAAGCCCCTGTCCCGGGCCCGCTAGAGATCATCCATCAACGCGGTACTGGAAGTTCAAGATTTTCCCCATCTTATCTTTATCTTTACACCAGACTTAGTCTGGTCAGTTTCTCAAATTAAAAAAAATCTCTAAAATAGAACTTGGGCTATTTTCAGCGGTTGGCTATGAGCTGGAACACTAAATTGTGCTCGCCACTGCAGCTCGTAAGTGCTTGCAAAGCCAGTGCAATTTTGTTTCTGCATCTGTGGAAATCACGCACAGAGCCGCAGTGCGCCCGTGTTTTGATGAGGTTTTCCTTGCAACTGCATGCACGATTTTGCTACCTCCACAGGTGCAGAAGCAAAATCGCGCTGGCCCGCAAGCACTTGCGAGCCACGGCGGCGAGCACAAATTAGTGTTCTGGCTCGTAGCCCACCACTGGCTATTTTATAGAAAAGTGATCATTAGGAGACCCAGTACATTGACGCTTCATAGTCAATTGTTCTTCTAAGGCAGAGCTTGGTGTCACCAGAAAGCTGATGTGTATTTATTGCGTTCCTGGTCACTTTGGCATTTTCATCCAGAAAAGGTAGCAAAATTAGAAACATAAACACAATAAGGAATGGAAGGAAATAGGATGGTTATAGGCATCTTTGTGCTTCGTGTGGATGTATCATTGCTTATCCTCTAATCCATAATGAAAAATTGAAGAAAAAACAAGACAGCGCCCATAGGACTGGCACCATAGTGGCCGTGCACAAATTGTGTAATCTGGTGGTCGCTACTGGTGCACCATTCCCTACTGAACCAGTAGCAATCCTCTACTGGTCAGACACTATATAAAACTATGGAGATAAGCTCTTCCATGAGGAGTCCTTGGTGCTCTCTGAGCTTGGTTGTTTTCTTGCAGGTGTTTCATTATCCTAACTAGGTATTATCATTGATGGTAGAAGAGAGTGGGGTTTACTCACAATTTAATTTCTAGTGGCTTGCCCTGTCAGTGTTGGTGGGAGTGCTCTTGATGGTCCTTTGTTTGGGGTGTTTACTATTACTTCTATCAAAACTTGCTGAAAATGTCATACTCAGTAAAGGGCAGCCATTTGCGGCCCTACTGGAATGCTCTGGGGTGTGTGTGCACGCACCCCATTCTCCTCGCCCATTCACTTCTGCAGAGGTAAGACATCGCGGTCTGGAATGGAACGAGGAAGGGGGTGGGTGGAGGTGGTCTTACTTATGCAGGGAGGATGGAGCCTGTCACTCGGTGGAAGGGCAGTCTGTCTGATCCCCTCACCCTCTGCTGCTGCATCCAATTCATCTGGGCTCGGAGGAGAGTGCCGCACTGCTGTTCCGGACCGTGATGTCTTACCTGTGCAGAAGTGGGTGAGGAGGAAAGAGGATCGCAGCAACTGATTAGGTCCCACAGAGTTGGCCTTCTATGGGTCCCGTTGAAAAAACAATGCTGTCTGGCGGGACCCGGGGAAGAGCCTTCTCTGTGGTGGCCCTGGCCCTCTGGAATCAGCTACCCCCAGAGATTAGGACTGCCCCCACCCTCCCTGCCTTTCGTAAACTTTTGAAAACACATCTATGTCACCAGGCATGGAGGAATTGATATATCCTTAGCTGTCTTGACTTTATGTATGGTGTGTTTGGTTGTATGATTGTTTTTTAATAGGGGGTTTTAAAACTGTTTTAATATTGTATTTGTATTTGATGTTTTTCATTTGTTGTGAACCGCTCTGACTCTTCAGAGAGGGGCGGCATACAAATCTAATAAATTATTATTAAATTATTAATTATCTTGATCTCAGAGGGGCCCTCTGTCTGCTCCCCTCAGAGCAGCAGCCAATTCGTCCAGGGAGAGCAGTGCCTGGCCAGTGAGATTCAGCTGCTGCACATGTGCAGAAGCCGAATCTCATGTGCACAGCACATGCATGGCATGTGCACAGCTGGCGGTAATGTAGATGCACGCACAGCTCCATTTCCACCGGTAGAATGGCATTCCACGCTGTCCCGCCTCTTGCCCACCCCTGGTCATACTTATCAGAACATTGGGAACAACAAAAAATTTATCCACAAATAGATAGGTTGGACCGTGTGGAAAGACATTGTGATAAACAAGGAGGGATGGTAGGAATTACACTTGGGGGGCCCAGGGGAAAAGCCTTCTCTGTGGCGGCCCCAACCCTCTGGAATCAACTCCCCCCTGAGATTAGGATTGCCCCCACCCTCCTTGCCTTTCATAAGCTCCTTAAAACCCACCTCTGTCATCAGGCATGGGGGAATTGAGACATACTTTCCCCCTAAACCTTTATAATTTATGCATGGTATGTTTGTTTGTATGGATGTTAGTTTTATTATAAGGGTATTTTAGTTGTTTTTAGTATTGGATTTGCACGATGTTTTTATTACTGTTGTTAGCCTCCCCGAGTCTACGGAGAGGGGCGGCATACAAATCCAATAAATAAATAAAATAAATAAATAAATATAGTTCAGGAAAAACTGGAAGCCAACCCTTCCCCCCCACTTCAGTTTTAATACCACTCAAAAGCTGACTCAGCCAACACCACAAAAGTGTCAGACATTCTGTGTACAGGCAGCATCATTGGCGTAGTTGGTGGAGCTCTGAATCCTGAATGGTTGACTGCATATTTATCAAACAACTGAAATGTTTTTCATAGATGCTGTTTGAACTTTGATGGTTGATTGATAAAGCTATTTATCAAATATAAGATTCCTTGACAAAAGGGAAAAAACAGCATCATAACAACAATCCTTCAAACAAAACTGAGCCAGATAAATCAGCACTGTCCATACAGTGAGAAATGCCAGACTCTCCTCTTTCAACAGCAGAATTTCTAGAAAAAAATGCTGAACAATTTTGTTGCTATGCCCAAGTCACAGGATGGACATGCATCAACAGTCATCTTGAGGTTACATTTGTTAAACTTCAAATATGTACACACAATAAAAAAAATTAACTATACAAATATTGAAAGTACATTTTTTTTTAAAAAAATAGTCCTAGTTGAATATAGATTTTCTATTGCTTATACTTACATAACTGGCTGATTATCCAAGCTTATCTAAAATGTTTATCCTGAAGAAATAATAATATTTGCCAACCTGGACAAGAACAGTTGGACTGTTTCCTCAGGGCAGTCATTGATCATAGCTTGAACATTAATTTTAATCTCTAAACCAGGAATAACCACCTTGTTTTGAGGCCAGAGGCTAAACTTTTTAAAAACCAGCATTTCTAATCTCCAACTAGTTAGACAACAAGGCAGTGATCTCATCAGAGAGTGGAGCTAAATTTCGTTTGGGCTGAGAGTGATGGAATGGCCAGCCAAAAAAGTTCATGAAGCTTTGGGGAAAGTTGTGGGTTTTTCACTAAACCAAAATATAAATGCACGGACGGCGGCTTAAACCGCCGGCCGAAATTGCCCGGAAGCAGGGGGACGCTGCTCTGAGTTCTGTGGAGCTCCGAAATTCCGGTTTTTGGCATGCTGCATACTGGGCTTGGGGGGGGAGGTCCTGGATCACCCTATTTAAGGGTGGTCCAAGCAGGACCTACTCCTTGCCTCCGTTGATCCAGAAGCGAACACCCGCCCGCCCTCCGCTATCAAGAGTGTGTCTGAGGAGGTCGCTTCGGGGCCGAATAGGCTTCCCCTTTAAAGGCGACCATTTTTTCGCCTATTCCACACTGACGGTACGGACGGAATGGTTAAGAGGTGCGACGCTTTGTAGTACTAATTAGGCTTCCCTCTGGTCACTGGGGTTGGCAGGTTAGGGGTGGAAATGGGCAGTAGGAACAGCCGCGCATGCTCCTTTGGGCATCTTTTAAAAGGTGATGGATCGCCTCTCTCTAGGAACTAGAGATTAGAACAACATCGAGGATTGGAGAGAGGATGCCCATGGGGCTCACCGGATCCAATTTCCCTCGGGGATTGGAGGGTGAGCTCCTCCCACATGCCAGGGGGCATGGCTTGGATTCAGGTGAAGGTGGCTACCTTCACCTGGTTCAGCAAGGAGTTTTTGCCCAATGTTGCCCAGGAAGGTTTTGGCAGGAATTTCCGCCCCGTTAGTTTTTGGCCTCTGCAGTTCCTTTGTTTATAGTTGAATTTGAATATTTAAATTTACGTATTTAAATTGATGTTATTTAAATTTATGTTAATTTAATAAAGTGACCCTATTTTTAACCCATACACTGTGTCAGCGTCTTTACTCTGCTTCCAGGGCAATTCTGTCCATTAGCAATCTTCCATCACATTTCAGTGGTATAATATAAAGAGGTTCCAAGGTCCATATGCAGAGGAAAGGGAGCAACTCCGGTTGTTGAACAAATGTAGGGCCACAACCTCTCTACCCTTTCTTTAAAGAGTTGAAGAAATTATTCTCAAAATACTTTTCTGCAAGAGGACAAGTAATGGGCAACTGCACAGAAGGAATTTCAGGAAGACAAATGGAAAATCAGCCACTTCCTCAAAATCAACCCTTGCCATGGAAAATACCTATGTTAATTCTTAAGTGCTAGTGCCAATTTTAGTGTCAATGAATTGTTAATGTCCTAAAAACAAACTAATCTGGTTTCTAAATTGAGAAGTTTTGAACTTCTTTCCATGAATATTCCCATCCTCTTTCCCCACACAAACATAATTATTATTTCTTTAAGGTTAAAAAAAATTCCTTTGAGTTTGACTTGGGTAACAATATGGAAATTGTTTGCCATTGCTTTTTTAAGGAGATTTTTCAACTTCCAGTCTACTGTAGTCTGAAAGTTCTGGCACCTCCCATCTATGTATTAATTAGGACCAATCTTAAGTATTAATTAGGGCTAACCCCAAGAAGATAAACCAAGAAGAGACTGAAATGTTTACATATTAACAGAATCTGTAAAGAGAACATATATATGTAAAGAGAACATAAACAGAATATATTGGAAGAGACCTTTGCAGGTCACCTAGTCCAACCCCCTGCCCAAGCAGGAGACCCTACATCTGCCTCTACCTAGGATCAAACTCACAACCTCCTGGTTGTGAGGCAAGAGCTCCACGTCTAGGCCATTGCAGCTCAGGCGTAATTTTTTGAATTACTTCTTCCCTCTTCAAGCTTATTTTTATAACCACAACATAAATAGTTCTTCTTAGAAACATAGAAACATAGAAGACTGATGGCAGAAAAAGATCTCATGGTCCATCTTGTCTGCCCTTATACTATTTCCTGTATTTTATCTTACAATGGATATATGTTTATCCCAGGCATGTTTAAATTCAGTTACTGTGGATTTACCAACCAGGTCTGCTGGAAGTTTGTTCCAAGGATCTACTACTCTTTCAGTGAAATAATATTTTCTCACGTTGCTTTTGATCTTTCCCCCAACTAACTTCAGATTGTGTCCCCTTGTTCTTGTGTTCACTTTCCTATTAAAAACACTTCCCTCCTGAACCTTATTTAACCTTTTAACATATTTAAATGTTTAGATCATGTCCCCCCTTTTCCTTCTGTCCTCTTCTATAGAATTACATAACAATAATTTTATTTCATTTTTTATCTAACAACTCCGGTCACTTACAACATAAAACAAAGAAGAAAAGACATTGAAATCAACAATCATAGCACACAGCAGATAAAATCATTCACAATTACACTCCATTAAAATAAGATGGAAAATGTAGGAACTGGACTTGCCAGAGATTGGGAAGTGAGATTAGGTTTTAATTAATCAACCACTCCAACATGACACTCCCTCATTGGATCACCAAGCCATCCTTCAAACCAGGTGTTGAGGCTCTTTCAAAATGTCAGGAAGATGAGAGCCAATCTCACCTCAGTGGGATGGCAGAAAATGTTCTTCTCCTCAAACCTGCCAGCCGAAATTCCTTGGCTGACAGGATCTGTAGCCCCATCTGCCTACAAGGGTGGTTCCTTAAGTATGATGGACATGTTGTAAAATTCGCAGAGGAAACCTTGGCTATTATAACTGTGCAAATCTTTCAAAAGAAATTCTCCAAAATGCAAAGGAACATAAACAAGTGTGTAGGAGGTTTAGCACCCATTCCTCTCCTAGAAAAATGAAATATTCCAGGAAATATTAAAAGGTAGAATATACACTGCTCAAAAAATTAAAATGAAGGGAACACTTAAGCAACACAACATAACTCCAAGTAAATCAAACTCCTTTGAAATCAAACTGTCCACATAGGAAGCAACACGGATTGACAATCAATTTCACATGCTGTTGTGCACATTCAACTTGGTACAGAACAAAGTATTCAATGAGAGTATTTCATTCATTCAGATCTAGGATGTGTTATTTGAGTGTTCCCTTTATTTTTTTCAGCAGTATATTATATAGAATATCCCTGGCTGAGAAATGGAGACACATGTTTTTAGGCTGGAAAAAGACTCACTCTTATTAGCCCCCACCTTTGACAATGTGCCATTAAGACCAGACCAAACTCACTCATTTCCCCCACCTTTGTCAATGGGCAGCTTATTCTAGGTAACAAAGATCTATAGGAAGAACCATAATAAGAATACCAAAACCATCTCACCACAGGGTACCTGAGAATCAAGGAATGGCCCAGTTCCCTCATCCCTCCCCTTTGTTAATAGTCTAGACCAGTCTATTCTACATAACAAAGACCTATCCCTTCAGGCAGACCCATCTAACAAACAGAAACTCAGCAATAGCACTCGGGAATAGAATAGAATAGAATTTTATTGGCCAAGTGTGATTGGACACACAAGAAATTTGTCTTGGTGCATGTGCTCTCAGTGTACATAAAAGAAAACATAAGTTCATCAAGAATCATAAGATACAACACTTAATGGCAGTTTGAGTACAAATAAGCAATCAAATAATAATAGGAACAAGTCAACAAAGTTGCAGTTATACAGTCATTTGTGGGAGGAGGTGGGTGATGGGAACAATGAGAAGATTAAGAGCAGTGCAGACTTAGTAAATTGTTTGACAGTGTTGAGGGAATCATTTGTTTAGCAGAGTGATGACATTTGGAAAAAAACCCTGTTCTTATGTTTAATTGTCTTGGTATGCAGTGCTCCATAGCCTCATTTTGAGGGTAGGAGTTGAAGCAGTTTGTGTGGAAGCTGACATCAGCCAAGCCTGGGACACAGACAAAAGCCTACAGAGTTAGGTAAGAACTCCCAGACCCTAGGAGTCTGACCACCAATCAGAGTGCATTTCTTATACAGAAACAGGAAACTCTGATATGGAGTCCAACAGAGGATATAAAAAACTCAGGGATTCTCAGCAATCTCTCTCTCTCTCTCTCTCTCTCTCTCTTTCTTTCTTTCTTCAACATCCTCGAAGCATGTAATCTCCCTTTTCCTAGGACCTCAGACCATGTAGTCTTGTTGTCCTCCATTAAACCATGTTTCCAAGCAGCCCCATGCTTCCAGTGTCTTTCCCCCCCCCCACTTAGAACCAAACCCAGAAGGATATTCCTTATAACAAGTGCCAGTATTTACTCCTTACAACAAGTGCTAGTATTTACTCTTCCTGTCTTGGATATTTTCTGTTATGTGTATGATATGGAGAGAAATTCATGGCCGGCGGCTTAAACTGCTGGCCGAAATTGCCCTGGAGCAGGGGGACGCTGCTCTGAGCTCTGAACTTCCGGTTTCCAGTGAAACCGGAAGTTCAGCTTTTCGCAGCGTGCCAGGATAGCGTGCTGCATTCTGGGTGTGGGGGGGGAGGTCCTGGATCACCCTATTTAAGGGCGGTCTGAGCAGGACCTGCTCCTTGCCTCCATGGATCCCAAAGCGAACACCCGCCCGCCCTCCGCTATCAACAGTGTGTATGAAGAGGTCGCTTCGGGGCCGAATAGGAATTTTTTGCAGCCTCCCCTTTAGAGGCGGCCGTTTTTTCACCTATTCCACACTGACGGTACGGACGGAATGGTTAGGGAGTGTGGTGCCTTGTAGTACTAATTAGGCTTCCCTCTGGTCACTGGGGTTGGCAGGTTAGGGGCGGAAATGGGCAGTAGGAGCAACAGGGCATGCTCCTTTGGGCATTTCTTAAAGGGGTGATGGACCTCCTCTCTCCAGGAACTAGAGGTTTTGACAGCTTCGGGGATTGGAGAGAGGATGCCCATGGGACTCACTGGATCCAATTTCCCTCGGGGATTGGAGGGTGAGCTCCTCCCACACGCCAAGGGGCGTGGCTTGGATCTTTCACCTGGTTCAGCAAGGAGTTTTTGCCCAATGTTGCCCAGGAAGGTTTTGGCAGGAATTTCTGCCCCGTTAGTTTTTGGCCTCTGCAGGTCCTTTGTTTATAGTTAAAGTTCAATATTTAAATTTACGTATTTAAATTTACGTGATTTAAATTTATGTTTATTTAATAAAGTGACCCTATTTTTAACCCATACACTGTGTCAGCGTCTTTACTCCGCTTCTGGGGCAATGTAGAATACCCTAACTCAGGGCGCTCCAACCTTGGCAACTTTAAGATTTGTGGACTTCAAAACTGGCTGAGGAACTCTGGGAGCTGAAGTCCATAAGTTTTACAGTTGCCAAGGTTGGAGACCTCTGCCTTAAGTGACAGCTTTTCACATTCTGGAAAGGAGTTTTCATTTCTAGAAAGGAACTTTGTTGTTAAAAAGGAAATGATAAAACTGAAAGCTGTTTGTTTTTTGAGAAATGCTTAATGTAGCAAATCAGGGCTCCAGATGCCTGCAATAGCCCTTTTAAGTTCCTCTTGATTACATGGCCTTTGCTGGATTAGTAGTCGTTTATTTTATAAAGTGCAATCAAGTCTGAAGAGGTGATGTCTCACTTTTCTTACTGTAAACTCTCTGAGTTCATAGGTCATACTGCAATGTAGGTGAGGAATAATGGGATAGTGGAAATGTGGGATAATGTTTCAATTAAAAATTAAATGAAAACTTCTTGAAACTGGGTGAAGTATCTCTAAGCCTTAGCCTAAAACCTACTATATTACAAAAAAATATTTTGGGATTTTTAAAAAAAAGTTAAACACACTAGAGCTGTGGAATTTCCGTCCCCTGTCCAATTGTCTCTCCTATATATTTTATATCTTTTCTTCCATTCATATATCTTTTCCTCTTTTCTTCATTGACATATTTTATTTTCATATCTTCTCTTCTACCCTTTCCTTGTTATATATTACTACATGTTCATTCTCTCCAACCTTGATTTTGTATTTTATTTTATTTATTTATTTATTACTTAGATTTGTATGCCGCCCCTCTCCGAAGACTCGGGGCAGCTCACAACACGTGGAACAAATCATAAATAATCTGACAAATTTAAAATATTTAAAGATTTAAAAAAGACCCCATATGCTAACAGACATACACACAAGCATACCATATATAAATTAAACATGCCCAGGGGGAGATGTTTCAGTTCCCCCATGCCTGACGGCAAAGGTGGGTTTTAAGGAGTTTACGGAAGGCAGGAAGAGTAGGGGCAGTTCTAATCTCCGGGGGGAGTTGGTTCCAGAGGGCCGGTACCGCCACAGAGAAGGCTCTTCCCCTGGGGCCCGCCAACCGACATTGTTTAGTTGACGGGACCCGGAGAAGGCCCACTCTGTGGGACCTAATCGGTCGCTGGGATTCGTGTGGCAGGAGGTGGTCTCGGAGATATTCTGGTCCAATGCCATGAAGGGCTTTAAAGGTCATAACCAACACTTTGAATTGTGACCGGAAACTGATCGGCAGCCAATGCAGACTGCGGAGTGATGGTGAAACATGGGCATACCTAGGTAAGCCCATGACTGCTCTCGCAGCTGCATTCTGCACGATCTGAAGTTTCCGAACACTTTTCAAAGGTAGCCCCATGTAGAGAGCATTACAGTAGTCGAGCCTCGAGGTGATGAGGGCATGAGTGACTGTGAGTAATGAGTCCCGGTCCAGATAGGGCCGCAACTGGTGCACCAGGCGAACCTGGGCAAACGCCCCCCTCGCCACAGCTGAGAGATGTTTTTCTAATGTGAGCTGTGGATCGAAGAGGACGCCCAAGTTGCGGACCCTCTCTGAGGGGGTCAATAATCCCCCCCCCAGAGTGATGGACGGACAGATGGGATTGTCCTTGGGAGGCAAAACCCACAACCACTCCGTTTTATCCGGGTTGAGCTTGAGTCTGTTGACACCCATCCAGGCCCCAACAGCCTCCAGGCACCGGCACATCATTTCCACCTCTTCATTGACTGGGCATGGGGTGGAGATGTAAAGCTGGGTATCATCCGCATTGATGATACCTCACCCCATGTCCTTGGATGATCTCGCCCAGCGGTTTCATGTAGATGTTGAATAGCAGGGGGGAGAGGACCGACCCCTGAGGCACCCCACAAGGGAGAAACCTAGGAGTCGACCTCTGACCCCTCACTAACACCGACTGCGACCGGCCAGAGAGGTAGGAGGAGAACCACTGAAGAACAGTGCCTCCCACCCCCAACCCCTCCAGCCGGTGCAGAAGGATACCATGGTCGATGGTATTGAAAGCCGCTGAGAGGTCAAGGAGCACCAGGACAGAGGATAAACCCCTGTCCCGGGCCCGCCAGAGATCATCCATCAACGCGACCAAAGCGGTTTCCGTGCTGTAACCGGGCCTGAAACCCGACTGCTGGGGACCTAGATAATCGGCTTCTTCCAAGGACCGCTGAAGCTGGAGTGCCACCACCTTCTCAACAACCTTCCCCATAAAGGGAAGGTTGGAGACTGGATGATAGTTATTAAGCACGGCTGGGTCCAGGGAGGGCTTCTTGAGGAGGGGGCGCATGAGCGCTTCTTTATAGAGTGATGGAAAAACTCCCCTCCCCAAGGAAGCATTGGTAATCTCCTGGACCCAGCTCCGTGTCACTTCCCTGCTGGCCGAAACCAACCAGGAGGGACACGGATCCAGTAAAGAGGTGGCAGAACTCACAGCTCCAATGGCCTTGTCCACTTCATCAGGTGTCACCAGATCAAACTCTTCCCAGACAGGTGGACAAGTACGTGCCCCAGTCACCTCGACTGACTCGTTGTCAGTCGACTCTGTTTTACAATTGGAGTTGATGTCGGCCCGGATCTGAGCGACTTTATCTGCGAAAAACGTGTTAAAATCCTCGGCACTACTCTGCAAGGGCTCCCCAGCTCCCCCCTGATTAAGAAGGGAGCGGGTCACCCTAAACAGAGCGGCCGGGCGGGATTCTGCTGATGCAATCAAGGCGGCATGGTACGCGCATCTTGCCGCCTTGAGCGCCACTTTGTAAGTCTTAATAAAAGCTCTTACAAGTGTTCGATCGGATTCAGACCTACTCTTCCTCCATCGCTTCTCTAGACGTCTCTTTTGGCGTTTCAACTCCCGGAGCTCCTCGTTGAACCATGGGGCTCTACGGGGTATAACGCCACGGAGAGGTCGCAAAGGCGCAATCCAGTCAAGAGCCTCCACCGCAGCCCTGTTCCAGGCCTCCGCGAGAGACTCTGCCGAACTGTGGACGAGTGCCTCTGGAATAACCCCAAGCGCCGTCTGAAAGCCCTCTGGGTCCATCAGGCGTCTGGGGCGGAACATCTTCATTGGTTCCGCCTCCCTGCGGGAGAGGATTGGAGCCAGGAAGTCAAGCCGTAGTAGAAAATGGTCTGACCATGACAAAGGCAATACTTCTAAGCCCCTTAGTCTCAGACCATTACTCAATTGCTCGGAAAGGAATACCATGTCAGGTGCGTGCCCTCCCTCGTGAGTCGGACCCTGTACTACTTGAGTCAGGTCCACGGCTGTCATGGTGGCCATGAACTCCTGTGCCAACCCAGAGGTTTCGCCGAGTGACGGCAGGTTGAAGTCCCCCAGGACAATGAGTCCGGGGAACTCTACCGCCAACCCGGCTACCTCCTCGAGTAGCACATGCAGGGCTTTTGACACGCAGCTGGGAGGCAGGTACGTGAGAAATAAGCCCACCTGAACCCCTAAGTCCAACTTCATCAAGAGAGACTCGCAACCCGCAATTTCCGGAGCAATGAGTCTACGCAGGCAAAGGCTCTCCCTGGCTACAATAACCACTCCTCCCCCCCTTCCCTGGGGTCGAGGTTGATGCCATATCTGAAACCCGGCTGGGCAAATTTCAGAGAGAGGAACACCTCCCTCTGGGCCCAGCCAGGTTTCAGTAATACATGCCAGGTCGGCCTCCTCATCCAGGATCAAATCCCGGATGAGGAGAGCTTTATTTACTACCGACCTGGCATTCAGCAGCAGCAACCTGAGCCCAGGGCCAGAGTTACACTCACCACCAGTACCCAAGATTGGGCTCACAGAGCCAGAACAAGGGACCATTATTAAGCAACGATCCCTCGTTCCCCTGGAACGGCTAACTCTGTGGCCCCCGCCATATCTGCCTTTCCCCAGCAACACAGGGATATTCCAACCCCCTGCCACCCCAGAGATCGGTGCCCCTTCCTCTCCTGTCTCCCGAGCGTCAGGTGGGCCAGACCTATCATTCACACTACTATCAATAAACTCATCCATACCATAACCCCCCCACCCCCACCCACCCAATCATACCAGTCATTCCATTCATAACCACAAGTATATTTATCCCAGTCATCCATTACTTTAGAACCCCAATTACGTTAAAAATCAATTAAATTAATAATAGTATAAAATGACAGTTAATAACAATTTAAAAACACTAAAACATTAAAATATAAATATATAAAATATATGCTAAAATTATAAGTTAATATAAGTTGATTTCGTTGATGGTATAAAATAGATCTTAAAATATTCTTCAATCATCAGTAATCAGTCAGTCCAGGCATGATGTTCTTCTGGTCTTCAAAGGTCTTAGGTCTTAGTCTAATTTAAAAAGTCTTGATCTTAATTTTCTCTCTTTCTAGGTGTCTTTTTACATCAGTCCACAAGGGGGCAGAGTTCTCCCTCGGCACCCTCGACACCCCCTCAGCAGTGACTCGGCATTCCTTCGTCCTCTCCTCTCTCCAGCAAGGCTGCATCTCACAGAGGCTGTATCCTCTGCGAGGCTCCGCCAAACGCCGAACGCCGCTGCCATCTCCGCATCTCAACTGGCCACCTTTCCTTGCCGCGGTCTTTCTTGGCGGCCCCCCAACAGGCGGGAACATTCCCAACCCTCAGGATCACAAAAGTAGGGGGGCAAAGTGGCCAGTGGACTCTGACCCATCTCCAACCATCTTGAGCCCGGATTGACCCGTTTTCTGATGATTCCCGTCGTTTCAGAGGAGCAGCACCATGCTCCTCACTGCTCACCCGGAACCCGGATCTCTCTGAAGACTCGGGGCGGCTAACAACAATAAAGAAGACAATGTAACAAATCTAATATGAAAAACAATCTAAAAAACCCCAATTTAAGAGACCAATCATACAAACAAACATACCGTGTATAAATTCTATAAGCCTAGTGGGAAGGGAAAAATTTCAATTCCCCCATGCCTGACGACAGAGGTAGGTTTTAAGGAGCTTGCGAAAGGCAAGGAGGGTGGGGGCAACTCTGATATCTGGGGGGAGCTGGTTCCAGAGGGTCGGGGCCGCCACAGAGAAGGCTCTTCTCCTGGGTCCCGCCAAATGACATTGTTTAGTCGACGGGACCAACTCAAAGGTCTTATGTCTTAGTCTAATTTAAAAAGTCTTGATCTTAATTTTCTCTCTTTCTAGGTGTCTTTTTACATCAGTCCACAAGGGGGCAGAGTTCTTCAATTCATCCACAGTCCGCAAGGGGCATAGTCTTTCAGCAATAATACACATAGATCACAAAATTAAGGTTAAGAGGGGAAGGAGGGGAAGAAGGGGGGGAAAAGGGAGTTGATAGAATAATCCTCAGTTTTTTGACTCCCCTTGGCCCCCAGTAGCTCTCACCCACTGGTGCCATACGGGAGGGGGCTAAATTAATTGCCCCTAAATGTCCTCGTTCATCTGTTGGCGTTACAGCTAACTTCCGCCACTGGACTCCATTTCTTCCCCGCTGTCTCTCTCCCCCACGTTGTCTCTGCCGTTCCAAATCATCACCATCTCGACACCGGACCTCTCACCTCCTGAGTCGGGTTGGGGATCCATCTCAACGGGGACTCGACTCCCTTTGCTCCCCACAACTCCTCTCATCACCTCTCCGCCGGCGCCGCGAGCCTCCGACCTCTGTCCGGTCCCGCCGCCATTCTCCGCGCCGGCCAGATGTTCCTCCGGTGCCGGGCTCTCTGTCAGCTCTCCCTCGGCACCCTCGACACCCCCTCAGCAGTGACTCGGCGTTCCTTCGTCCTCTCCTCTCTCCAGCAAGGCTGCATCTCACAGAGGCTGTATCCTCTGCGAGGCTCCGCCAAACGCCGAACGCCGCCGCCATCTCCGCGTCTCAACTGGCCACCTTTCCTTGCCGCGGTCTTTCTTGGCAGCCCCCCAACAGGCGGGAACATTCCCGACCCTCAGGATCACAAAAGTAGGGGGGCAAAGTGGCCAGTGGACTCTGACCCATCTCCAACTGTCTTGAGCCCAGATTGACCCGTTTTCTGATGATTCCTGTCGTTTCAGAGGAGCAGCGGACCCACCATGCTCCTCACTGCTCACCCGGAACCCGGATCTCTCTGAAGACTCGGGGCGGCTAACAACAATAAAGAAGACAATGTAACAAATCTAATATGAAAAACAATCTAAAAAACCCCAATTTAAGAGACCAATCATACAAACAAACATACCGTGTATAAATTCTATAAGCCTAGTGGGAAGGGAAAAATTTCAATTCCCCCATGCCTGACGACAGAGGTAGGTTTTAAGGAGCTTGCGAAAGGCAAGGAGGGCGGGGGCAACTCTGATATCTGGGGGGAGCTGGTTCCAGAGGGTCGGGGCCGCCACAGAGAAGGCTCTTCTCCTGGGTCCCGCCAAATGACATTGTTTAGTCGACGGGACCAACTCTGTGGGACCTAACCGGTCGCTGGGATTCGTGCGGAAGAAGGCGGTCCCGGAGATATTCTGGTCCGATGCCATGATTGTTCAATGCTGTTGTAACTTCAAGTTCAAATGGTCGTTAAAGGAATTGGTTGTATGCCATTCTAAGCAAGCTGAAAGAACAGTGAAATTTACAGTGAAATTACAGATCCCTCGTATCCTAGACATAACTTGTTTTAGCTCCTACCCTCAAAATAATGTTATAGAGTGCTGCACGCCAAGACAACTAGACAGAAGAACAATTTTTTCTAAACGCCATCACTCTGCTAAACAAATTATCCCCCCCATCACTGTCAAACTATTCACTAAGGCTGCATTATTAGTACTATTAATCTTCTCATCGTTCCTATTATCCATCTCCTACCACTAATGGCTGTATGATTGTAACTTGTTGCTTGTATCCTTATGATTTATATTAATATTGATTATTTCCTGATTGCTTATTTGTGACAATCATTAAGTGTTGTGCCTAATGATTTTTGACAAATGTACCGGTATCTTTTCTTTTGTGTACACTGACAGCATATGCACCAAGACAAATTCTTTGTGTGTCCAATCACACTTGGCCAATAAAGAATTCTATTCTATTCTATTCTATTCTATTCTATTCTACTCTACTCTACTCTACTCTAGTCTACTCTAGTCTAAAAAAAGATAAATTTAACCATCCTCACCTGGGCAAGCTGCTGGGAGGAATGAATGTAGGGAAGTAAGGCACTAAAAGCGAAGCTTTTCTTTCATTTTTCTTTTCTTGTAATAAACAGAATTGCTTCCTTACTCTGTCCAGAATGACTCCTGGATCTTTAGCAGACAAATTAAAGGCAGAAAATCAATATGGGAAGCTTCAGCTTTCAATTGCTGATAACTGCAGATGGAGAGCTACATCCTTTTCCTTCCGCATCCTCTTGTGAACAGCTTTATGGAGATTAAAATATTCCATTGTGCTCCACCAACTAAGTCACTGTACAGAGAATATATCTACCCTTGGTTTCAGGCAAACTCTAAACTGGCATTTTGCTGAGCTTGGCTTCCATCCTATATGTCCTGACTTTTAAATTTTAGAAGGCTGGGCCACAAAATCTTAAACGAAAAGAAATGATGCAAAGTTTTCAACCCAGAGACCTTACTCTTTATTTTAAAGCCAGAAATAGTACTAAAAAAGGAGCTGCATCTTTATTCCTGTTCTGTGTTGCTTGCTCATTGATAATGATTTCTTTCTTCCTATTTGCTCTAACAAGATTTTTACCAACAGGGGATAGGGCACAAGGTCCTCTTTTTAGCTGCTTTAGATATTTCAAAATCCCACCCCAGCCAATCTGGGATCTTTAGCTTGGCACCGGATACCTCTTTTTCTGGGATCTATTTAATACATTCTTGCAGATGCTTTGTCCATTCACTTTGGACCCAATTAATTCCTTAAACAAATGGCAGAATTTTTTTTAAGAGGTGGTTCTATAGGAAATTTCACATGATACACTTGTCTAAAGATTCCTGATGTAGAGGTAGCAATGTTTATAACAATTAAAACCCAGACAAGGAAGAAAAGAGAGAATTTTTTTTTTTGCAGTCCTGTAGTCATTGATTCTTTGCTGGCAGGCCTGGGGACCATGAATTGTACATCTTTAATGGCCAAATCATATTGAATGATATGTATGTTTTGATTGGATTGCTGAGTTGTGGGTTTTCCGGAGTTATTGTTTTAATTTATACTTGACTTCTTTTTATTGTTAACTGTGCTTTTTTATATTGTTGTAAGCAGCCCTGAATCCTTCAGGATTAGACGGCATAGAAGTCAAATGAATGAATGAATGAATGAATGAATGAATGAATGAATGAATAGTTCTGAGCTATTTTTATTATTTTGTGGTCAAACTTCCGGCTACTTCCCTTCTCCAACTACAGATAGTTTCTAAATTGCAATAGTTCATTCAATGACCATTTGAAGCTACAGTGGCACTGAAATAAATGACTTATGACAATTTTTCAAACTTATAACTGTTGTAGCATCTCCATGGCCATGTGATTCACCTTCAGATGCTTGACAACTAGTTCATATTTATGATAGTTGCATAGTCCTGAGGTTATGTGATCCCCTTTTGTGACCTTCTGACAAGCAAAGTCAATGAGGAAAGCAGATTCACTTAACAGCCCTGTCACTAATTTAACAACTGTAGTGATTCACTTAACAAATGGCGCAAGAAAAGTTGTAAATGCGGCAAAACTCATTTAACAAATTTATCACTTAGCGACATACATTCTGGGCTGACTTACAGCCTGTACTTTTTAAACCAGTCCAACTGGGGTGTTGGAAAAGGGCAAACATTCCTTTTTAGCCCTCATTTCTGTCTCCGAGTGGACGTCAGTAAAATCTCTTCGTCTTTTCACCTCAATTCCCTTGGAGTGTGTGTGCTTGTCTGTTTTTCCCGGAGCTTTGCTGTTGTTTCTTTTTCTTCCCAAAAGACTAGGTAGCAACAAACAAACCAAGATCTCTGTTTTCCAACCCTTTTTGGATTCCTTCCTTCAACTGCTGTTCCCTAATTAGAAACAATCATTTGATCAGTCTTCAGCCCTCCTGTTTCCCTGCTCGCCATTTTGCTCAAGAACATATTTTATGCAACCCAATCCCAGGATCTCAGGAAGAATAAGATAAGCAAAAGCTTAAGACACCCAAATCAGAATAATTAGCATTTATTCTGGGCTTCCATTTGATTTGTATTGTATTCTTTACTAAATGACTCTTTACTTGGTGAATTACTAATTTACTAATCCATCCCCCCTTGCTAAAATAAAATGAATTTGTTGCATTTATCTTGCTATTTTCTGTATAATTTACTTGAATATTCTCTGTATTTTCCATTTGTTAGGGGGGGGAAACAACCCTCTTTCAGTTGGAAGAGATTATTGTAGGGGGTAACTGGGTTTATTTAACTCAACAGAATCCACTTTAGACCATTGTTTATTGGTGAATATGTAGTAGGAGACAGTTCTGTGGAAGTCTGAGCTATGCTCTTGAGCATATCTGGTAACACTCAAGGCTCAGAAACATGTAAATATGCCAGTGTCATAGGATCCTAATGCCTGCAAATAGTCAAAACAACCTAAAATAGTTCCGAGGGTGTTTTAAATTGGATTAAAAAGAGTTGAGAGGTAGGAAGACTGATCCTCTAACAGCACCTCCAATCCCAGACCTAGCAAACTCTTACATGCAGTCAGTTAATGAAATCCATTTGACACATTGTAAGCCAGTCTTGGGTACTTTTCATTTATTTCATTTATTAGATTTTAAAACCCTGCCTTTATTATTTTTATAAGTAACTCAAAGCAGAGAACATACCTAATAGTCTCTCTTCTTATTTTCCCCAGAACAACAATCCTGAAAGGTGAGTTGGGTGAGAGAGAGTGAGTGGCCCAAAGTCACCCAGTGTTTTTCATACCTCTGGCAGAACTAGAACTCACAGTCTCCTGGTTTCTAGACCAGCACCTTCACAACTACACCAGACTGGTTCTTTTAAATCAGATTTCCAATGTCCCTTCCAACACTATGATTCTATGGTCATTAAAGTGTGTGTCCTGACTCTTGGTGTTCATCGTACATACTTTGCTTTTCTCCTGATCTCCATGGATTGTTGGAGGAGATGTGATGTTATGAGGAAAAAAATAGTTCCTCATTTTACATTTTCTACACATTATTTATAATTTGATCTAGTTCTATGTGTGCATAATTCTCTGATGAAAAACACACTGCTCAAAAAAATAAAAAATAAAGGGAACACTTAAACAACAGAATATAACTCCAAGTAAATCAAACTTCTGTGAAATCAAACTGTTCACTTAGGAAGCAACACTGATTGACAATCAATTTCATTTTGTTATCAGCACATTCAACTTTGTACAGAACAAAGTATTCAATGAGAATATTTCATTCATTGAGATCTAGGATGTGTTATTTGATAGTTCTCTTTATTTTTTGAGCAATGTATATAGAAGTTGCAATTTTCCTTGCTCTAGAGACAAGTTCCTTGTGTGTCCAATCACATTTGGGAAATATTTTGTCCTACTTCTATTCCTATTCCATAATCAGAGGCAACAAATCCTGATAATCCTGGACTCTCATGAAGGAAAATTGTATTATATCCTTGAGTGGCCACTGGTCACTCCTCATCTACTGGGGTGGCATGACTTGGTTTCCAGATGTTTTCTTTCAAGGAAATGTGGCCTTGGTTATTATTTGTTCTAAGTATTTTCTTTCCACATTAACACCTGGCAAGGGTAGCATCTTGTCAACAACTTTGTCTTATCACTAGTTGCCCAGCAGGGATTAGATTAGCAGAATGTGTTAACATGTTTGTTGTTCCTTAATTTTACCCTTCAGAAACAGCTGGTGGGATGGACTGCATGGTGGTCATCCCAATCCAAGCATTGCCAATTGCCCAGCATTAGTGTAATTGGACAAGTTTAATAGCTCTATTATCTCTCCTGCTAAAAGGCTCACAACGACTCAAGGCAGAGATTCAGTGAAGCAAACACAGGTCACTGGTGTAATGAGATGGAAAGAACAAGCTGTTGTTACTATTTCCCCCCTCATCTTTAAGACTTAATGTGCTTGAACCAGCAAAATGAAAAATAAAAAATGACCATGTTGATCTGATAAAATCTTGTCTCTGTGCATTATAAATATGGCAGGGAGATGAGATGGGAGCTACATATTCCCCTTAGTCCCTCAGCATCCTTGCACTATCACCTTGGTTTGGTAAGTGTGCCTTATTTTGCCCTCAAAAGTTTGGAATTCAAATAGGTGTGCAATATATTTACAGGTTTCCTTCAAATTCAGAGAGATTCCGTGGCTTTCTGCATGGAACTGAATTGAGGATTTTTGTAGTTGGCGAGCATATTCAGAATTCATGGGATCTGGAAAAAAATAGGTACTTTCTAATGATGCTAGGATAGGGAGTGGAAGAAAGGAAAGAAATTGAAGGAGTGATGAGTGTATCTTTTAATGACAAGGCTTATACAACCAATCTTAGCACACTGAAGAGACAATGAGTTTTATAGATTGATTTGCTTTGTACTGGCGGTTAATTCTGCATCATCTGAGCAGGAACTCTTACAGAACTCTTACAGCAAAACGAACTTTGGTTTATTTTATTTATTTATTTATTTTGTCCAATGCACAATGAGGGTTTTAGTGGGTATATATCTATATACACATGGTAAAATACATGATGAAGGTTATAGAGGAGATACTCATAGTAAAATATATCTAAGAAATAATAGAAAAGAAGATATAGGAATAGAATATATTAATGAAAGAACAGAAAAAGAGATATAGGAATAGAAGAAAGGTAAAGAAAGGTAAAGAAAAATTATGTCTATAATTCACTTTTTCTTAGTCTCTCCTTGTCTTAAATCTCTCCTTTGCCATTCATCTATGGATTGGTGCTTTATTTGTAACAAAATTAGAAAATTTATAATTGTAAGAGTTTGTTTGTTTGTTTCCTTCCACTCCCCAATCTCTTTCAGCCTTTAGATCAAATCTTTATTGGGGTCATAGACTCAGCAATAGAGGGTTGGGGTATAGTCCTTAAAAGACACAGAGGAGCAACCTTAATTCTTAATGTTAAATTTTAGTTTGAATCAAATTCCATTTTTTTTAACCTCAGCTTTTATTAAAAGTGGCCAATCATGGCCTCTTATGATTGTGTTCTCTGATCACTTCTCCCTGGGCTTTGGCACTGCTCCTGAACTATCCTAGGGCTGCTTGGATTGGATAGCTGAGCTGATGTGCATGAGTTAGGAGTTTTCCAATTTAGATTTTAGAATGATGGGATTGGAATGGTGTGAAAGATTCACGCCTTGTCCCACCTTGCACTTCCTATCTCTTTAGCTCTCTCACTTCCTCCTTCATCATAAGTGAACAAATGCTATCACCAGTGCCTTGCTTAAACAGATAAGCCACTCTTATCAGTTCTCCTTTGTTAAAAATGTTTTGTTTTATTCAAAAGGATTAATGAGGGGCTTTGGTGAGAAGTACTGGGTGGGGTGTTCCTTCAATGGCTTGTTTTTTCCACAGTATTAATAATCAGCCAGCTTTGGGACCTGGCAGGTAAGCCATCTCTCAGGATTTTTATTTTCTGAAAATATTGGCAATTTTTAAAGTGCTTTCAGAGTATTCTTTGTGGTGTGGGACAGTTTATTTAATTTGATGCATGTGTACGAGTAATATGCTGTATAAAATGTTGGTAAATGACCAGTTATTTATCCACTAAGAACTTGGAGCAATTTATAATCTTATTTTTATGTGGAATAAGGTCTAGGATTCTGCGTACCACATTCTCAATATGGTGCCCATATTCTTATACCCGTTTTCATATTACTGTGTTTTTAAAAAGTTTGATATTATTTCTACTAACTTTCCTTTGGGAAGAAACTGGATCAGAGTTACCACATCTAGACTGCAAAAAAATAAAAAATAAAAAATAGAGAGATAGAAATCTCTTTTGTACTATCTTCTGGTTGGTCAGTTTTTGCAGCCCAGATTTGGCAACCATAAATCCTTTTGATTTTTAACTTGTTTTTGTTCCTACCTGGCTGCTTTTGCTGATGTATTGCACTTTTTAATATATGCTTTTAACTGAACACTGTTTAGAGTCATTCTGGGAATTAGATGGATGGTATTTAAATTTGACAAACAAATAAATGAGTGAAGTGCACTCAGTATTCTCAGAACCTATTTCTCTTTTTTTAAAAAAGTAATATCTTTATGATGCATAGCAAAAAAAACCTTGCGTTATTTGAACGTCAACACTTCTTTCTCACTTTTCCTCACAACAAGAACCCTGTGAGGTAGATAAGGTTGAGAGTGTGTAACTGGTCCAAGGTCACCTAGACATCTTCCATGCCTAAGGCAGAGCAAAAACTCTCCTGTCTATATAGATTCTCAATCATCCAGGTCATGTTTGTCCCAAAGATGCTTTTTAAAATTCTGCTGGACTTTTTAATTTTTTCCCCTCTCCTTGAAAATGTTTCACTTCTCAGCTAAGAAACCTTTTCAGTTCTGAAGAACTGAACTGATGGTGGAGTGAATTGTTTTCAAGAAAAATAAACATGCAATTTAAGGAACTGTCTAGGCCAGCTCCTTATCCACTAGAAAAATTTATCTCACCCATACTTTTATCTTTATAAAATCAGATAGTTTGAAGGGGCTACATCCTGCTCAGTTCATGAGTGAGGACTACCCAATCAATCAATTAATTAATTACTTCCACTGTCAAATATCTCTTATCTTGGAATTAGCCCAAGATTCCTGGCTGTTTTTCCATATCTTAATGTAAGTTTGTAAAATATTTCAGGTATTTCACAATCATGTAATTGAATTTAAAGTACAAAATAAATGCCATAGAAAATAGCATTTTGCTACTAAAGCTTGGCCACATCATATAGGGAGAGCATAGTAAATTACTCTTCGGTAAAGAAAATCCACCATCATTCAAGCAACATGCAAGAGGGCAAGTATATTGGGCCATGAATGGGAAGGAAAGTGGGGGGAGGGGAAGGGAAATAAATTATTATTTTCCCAGTTCCTAAGATGTTTTACTTATGTACCTGTCCTACCCTATATAACAGGAAGTTGCTGGGCAGAAACAGCTACAGCAGGGTAAAATATGGAATGATGGTAATCTAGTACCTGTTAACCTTCCTTTTTCTAAACCTATTTTTTTTGTTGAATTCTTCCTTCTCAAAGTTTCATCTGTATCACCATGGCTCTTTGGATCTGTTCCCTACCTCTCCTCCTGCTGCTGGCTGTTTCAGATCCTACAGTTAGCCAAGCTGCTCCCAATCAGCGTCTGTGCGGCTCTCATCTGGTGGAAGCCCTTTTCCTTGTATGTGGAGAGCGGGGCTTCTACTATGCCCCCAGGACACGAAGGAACATGGAACAACCACTAGGTAACTTTTGTTCCTCCTAATTTTCCTAAAATGGCCTGTCTGTAACATAACCCGGTAAATTGGTGCAGCAGGTAGAGTGCTGTACTGCATGCCACTGAAGCTGACTGTAGATCTGAAGGTCAGCGGTTCAAATCTCATCACCGGCTCAAGGTTGACTCAGCCTTCCATCCTTCCGAGGTGGGTAAAATGAGGACCCGGATTGTGGGGGCAATAGCCTAGCTCTGTTAAAAAAGTGCTATTGCTAACATGTTGTAAGCCGCCCTGAGTCTAAGGAGAAGGGCGGCATAAAAATAGAATAAATAAATAAATAAATAAATCTGGTAGGAAGACACTTAAATTAGGAAGAAAAATTGATAATGAAATGGTGTTTATATATCAGGGAGTTTTTGGGGAAACATGATTTGCCACAACCAGTCAATTGGACTGCCATTTGTTGGAAATGGTGTAGGGACTCCTGCTTAAATTGTGGGTGGGGGTGGGGTTGGACTAGATGACCTACAAGGTCCCTTCCAACTCTGTTACTCTGATTTAAGCCCTACATGGCATTGGACCAGAGTACCTCTGGAACTGCCTACTACCGCACGAATCCCAGTGATTGATAAGGTCCCACAGAGTTGGCCTTCTCCGGGTCCCGTCAACTAAACAATGTCATTTGGCATGCCCCAGGGGAAGAGCCTTTTCTGTGGTGGCCCCAGGCCTCTGGAACCAACTCCCCCCGGAGATTAGAACTGCCCCCAACCTCCCTGTCTTTCATAAACTACTCAAGACTCACTTATACCGCCAGGCATGGGGGAGTTGAGACACCTTTCCCCCAGTCTTTTTTTAATACTTTGTTTTATGTTTGGTATGAATGCGCTGTTTGGTTTTTTAAATAATGATAGATTTGTTCCACTGCTATATTGTTTTTATTACTGTTGTGAGCCGCCCCAAGTCTTCAGAGAAGGGCGGCATATAAATCTAATAAATAAATGAATGAATGAATGAATGAATAAATAAATAAATAAATAAATAAATAAATAAATAAATAAATAAATAAATAAATAAATAAAGCCTTAGGAACAATTTAATGAAATATTGACTCATAGGGTGGCTGTTAGCAGTCATCTGGTTCATAATGATTGCCTATTTTAATTGGGTTATTTTAATGTCTTTTTTTTCTTGTGATCCTTTCTAAATCTTGGTGCAAGCTATAAAATATAGTATATAGATAAATACACATCCTGAATCTGAAGAATATTGGCAAGCACAGTTCATAAACAATTTAAATCGCCCAGCAAAATTATTCAGGAGAGGAGGTCCTGAAAGTAATTAGTTCTTCAATGAGTAAACAACAACAATAACAACAATAGCATTTGGCTCCATCCTTTTTCTCAGCCTTTCCCCTTCCAGATGTCTTGGGATACAACTCCCATAGGCATTGGACACTGCAGACCAATGCATTTAAATGGGTCTGAAGTTAGGAAATGCTGTTTCCTGTTTTACCCTGATTGGTTCTTGATTATTCTATTGTTAAATGGAGAATGGAATAGACTGACATCCAAGATGCATACAAGTCCTAAGTAGGGTTTTCCCTTTGTCAGTGAGGCAGCCTCCATGTTCATGGTCAATTTAAATCAATGCCAACTTGACAGCAATACTCCTTGTTATTTTTGGTAGCCTGGAAATAATATAGTGCTACTATGGCAATCATAATGTAATTTAACTCTTTTCCTAGAAGTCAGTAGACAGACCAAGAAGCATCTCTGAATCAAAAGTTCCACAAGGAGTTTGCCAAGTGCTGCCAAAACTGCTGGGAAAAATATATGCATCATATTTCTCATTTCAAATACATAGAGAAGAATTCTAATTCCTTCTTTTCCACTTGGGTTTTGTTATGCAAACCATCTTGACTCACTTGTAGGCAAGGTTTGCACAGCCATGCTACATTTTGTTAAAGGAAAACAGACTGGCATGTAATATGTAGGATGAGAAAACACCTCAATCATTGAAGACCCATATGCAGAAGCATCCCGGGTGGGTGGGCGGAGGATCCCATGAACTGGTGGCAAAATATTTTACAACCCATCACGGAACCAGACCATCATACTATATTTTTATTTGTTGGGAGGTAGCAAGCTGGGATAATGATGAATCTGGGAGTTTTATGGGTGAGATCATCCAAGGGCATGGGTGGCTGTGGGTTTTGCCTCCCAAGGACAATTCCATCCATCCATCCATCACCCTGGGGGGGGGGGAATTACTGACCACCTAAGAGAGGGTCCGCAACTTGGGCGTCCTCCTCGATCCATAGCTCACATTAGAGAAACATCTTTCAGCTGTGGCGAGGGGGCGTTTGCCCAGGTTCGTCTGGTGCACCAGTTGTGGCCCTATTTGGACTGGGAGTCACTGCTCACAGTCACTCATGCCCTCATCACCTCGAGGCTCGACTACTGTAATGCTCTCTACATGGGGCTACCTTTGAAAAGTGTTCGGAAACTTCAGGTCGTGCAGAATGCAGCTGTGAGAGCAATCATGGGCTTTCCCAAATATGTCCATGTTACACCAACACTCCGCAGTCTGCATTGGTTGCCCATCAGTTTCCAGTCACAATTCAAAGTGTTGGTTATGACCTATAAAGCTCTTCATGGCACCGGACCACACTATCTCAGGGACCGCCTTTTGCTGCACGAATCCCAGTGACCAGTTAGGTCCCACAGAGTGGGTATTCTCTGGGTCCTGTCAACTAAACAATTTCGCTTGGCAGGACCCAGAGGAAGAGCCTTCTCTGTGGCGGCCCCGGCCCTCTGGAACCAACTCCCCCCAGAGATTAGAATTGCCCCCACTCTCCTTGCCTTTTGTAAGCTTCTTAAAACCCACCTCTGACGCCAGGCATGGGGTAACTGAGATACTCTTTCCCCCTAGGCCTTTACAATTTTATGCATGGTATGTCTGTATGTATGTTTGGTTTTACAATAAGGGTTTTTAACTGTTTTAATATTGGATTATCATATGCTGTTTTACTACTGTTGTTAGCCGCCCCGAGTCTACGGAGAGGGGCGGCATAAATAATCCAATCCAATCAAATCAAATCAAATTTATCAGTGACAGTGATGAGTATGAGAGTTTTATCAACATGAAGCCCCTCTTCTTTCAGAGGAAAATACAGCCCCATGCAACTCTGGAGATGCAGTCAGTTTCTCGATCTGCTAAATAATAACCTTTCCACCTTGTTAGTATTTAGCTTTGCTTTAACGTTGCTAACTTAACCTCAGTTGAAAGTGTGCAATGTGCAACCAGGGTGTAAAACATCTAGCTCCTTTTCAGTGAACTGACTCAAAAGTACAATAATCTAGTGCCAGGGCAATCTGATAGCCAAAGCAAGGATAAGGCAGGTACTGTATATTAAAAATAAATAGGGAAATCCCTGTAACAGTAACTTTTTTCCATTGGGAAGAAGGATGAAATTGTCAATTGTACTCAACCTAAACTCAGCACCAAAAGCAGCTGTGGGTGGGAAAGGCAGAGGCATTGTAGCATCTTTGGGGATGCCAAACTGAAACAGAAAGTCTGGATGAATATACATTCTGTTGAACACACTTCGAACATCCATCTAACGTTGGTCTTCTCTTATTTGGTAGCGAATGGTCTTTTATCGAATGAGGTGGAAGTACCACTCCAAGAAACTCATAAAATGAAGAGAGGAATTGTGGAGCAATGCTGTGAAAATATCTGCTCTCTCAATGAACTAGAGAGCTATTGTAACTAGAAGAAAAGAAACTGGTCCGTACAGGAATGGAGGGGGGAAAAAGCACTTTTGCTACTGCACCTTTTATGTCATTAAATAAAAAAACAGCCCCCATGATATTTAAACAATTTTTGTCGTGTTTTCTTTGCCTTGCATGCTCTCTTTACATCTGATTTTTTATTTATTTATTTATTATAATTATTATTATTGATTAGATTTATATATTTCTTTCATTGTGGATTTTAAAATTCAGCACAATGCAGTGATTGTCCAACTAAGAGGCTGCTTGTTGATCTCCAACATAGGTACAGAGTGCACTTTTGTCTGCAATATTTTTTTTTCTATTCATTTCAGTTAATAGATTTGAACGGCACTTTTATGGGAAATGGGAAAAAAATACTTCTGACACCAGAAGTACCTGGATCACCAGATATTTTTGATCCACAATTTTCAAGAAGAGGGAAAGGGATCTTTTATACTTGGTATTTCAGGGTTGGACCCTGAGGTCCAACCTTTTGGACCTCAGGGACCACCAAATTCATAAATTTAAATTTTATGGACCACTAATGATTTTAAAAAAAATAAAGTAAATAGTATTTAGTGCAATATAAAAATGCAAATAATTTTTCAATGGACCACCAAAAATTTCTCATGGACCACCAGTGGTCTGCAGACCACCAGTTGATGACCATTGCTTTAAAATAATAGCAAAGTAAAGTTTCATTTGCAGAATGCAATGCTGTCCAGGTTTTAATAAACTATATTATTTTAAATGCCTAACACAACACACACACAAAGCTGCCGCTATCCCCCACTGCCCTGGAAACTAATAATAGGAAACTAGATGGATTAACCATTTGCTTTTTTACATGCAGGAAAAACTTTCCTTTATGTATAACTTTCAAACCTTGAGGTAACATTTCCAATGACAATTACTCAGATACATCTGGCCAATCTGCATACTTAAAGCGATTAGACAAAAACAATACCAACAGCTGTCAGGCAGTTTTAGTTACATTCCTAGCAAATTCCAAGCACATACATACCACAAGGATGAGCATGTTATTGATGTTAGGAAACCAAAGTTTTAAAATTGGTCTGATGATGATCACATAAGAATATGTGGGGCAGCTGCAGTTTAATAACATTCTCAAAGCCACTAAATACCTTTCCAAGCATGCTTGTCATTCACATTGCTAATGTAATCTTGTTGGCCAAAATAATACATATTTCAATCTCATAGTAGTTTTAAAGGTCAAAAAAAAGGTGCCGGGTAGGACACCTTTTGCTTTTTAAAATGTATTGGGCAATGAAAAATCAGTTGGGGAACAAGGGAAGAAACCTGTAGCAAATGTATAGTAGCATCAATGTATTCACGTGTTCATGATAAAATGGAATGATATGTCATAGAATAACAAAAGGAAATACAGATTAATTACTATGAGCATTCAGACTGACTTGTGTACACTGAAGGGAAAAGTGTAAATCATAATGTCACTTGCTTTTTTGGGGATTGAAGAGCTCTAAAAAGAAGGCAAGTTCTAAAAGTCAAGAGGGACATTCCTGAGTATCTCCATGTTGCAATTCTTCCAATAAAGCCCCCATCTCAGGTGGTCTATGTGTTGGTTTTTAGCACATGCATACATTCCTGTGATAATTGTTCATCTTTTCAAGCATACACCCAAGTGCTTACCAAGTAGAAAGCCAAGCTGTTGGCCTCCCCCATTGCATTTTTTGTCTTTTTGTGGTTGGCATTGACTCCACTCTGTCTGGAGAAGGTAAGATGAAACAGGGACACCCTTTCGGCTTGGAATTAACCCTGCTGTTCTGTTTAAGAAAAGTAACAAATCTTATGTTCCCGGGTCACCCTGACCCGGACCGAAAACTCTTCATTTGCAGTGCTTATGTTTGGTCTTTTTGAAAGCTTTTTTCACTTGGAAAGTAGTCTGAACATTTCTGCACACAATGATATGAAAATTGAAATGAAAAAAGTAAATCTTATTGGTTTATTTTGCGGATATAATGCACGCCCCCCCTGTTTTTGTGAAATTTTTTTCAATTTATGGATAGTTTTGCTTGCAAAATGCATTCTATTTTACTAAAGTTGGTATGGGATTGGTAGCTTGAACATTTCTGAACATAATGATATGAAAATTGAACTGGAAAAATTGATGCATATTGGTTTATTTTGTTGATGAAATGCACGCCCCCCATTTTTTTTAAATAGTCTTCACTTTATGGATAGTTTTGCTAGCAAAATACATTCTATTTTACTAAAGTTGGTGTGGGATTGGTAGCTTGAACATTTCTGAACATAATGATATGAAAATTGAACTGGAAAAATTGATGCATATTGGTTTATTTTGCACATAAAGTATGCCTCAATTATTTCAATTTATATAAAAATTATGCTGTTAATTTCAAACTTACATACTTTTTTTTAGTAAAATGGATTTGTTTCATAAAATTAGTTCTCTGGCTACAATGTGGTTGATTTTCAAAAGGATATTCCAAATATTTCTAGACAAATATGTATAAACAGTGACAATAATGGCAAACAGCAAGGCCGAGGGGGGGTGGCCTTTTGTGGCAAAAATAAACCAATAAGAACCATTTTTTTCAGTTCATTTATATTTTTCTTATATTCAGAAATGTTCAATTTAGTATATCAAACCTTTTGGGGGAAAATTCCTTAGGGATTTGTAGCCTTAAAAAATAGAAATTGACACGAAATTAAAAAAGGATGGGGGGAGGGGCTTTTTGATCAAAATAAAAATATAAGTCTCAATTTTTCCAGTTCAATTTTCATATCATTATGTTCATAAATGTTCAAACTAGTTTTCCAGTTGAAAAAGTTTTCAAAAAGATCAAATTCAAGTACCTAAAAAAAATATTTTTGGTCCGGTCACATACGAACAGAAACAGATTCAAAGTTATGATTTTTTTTTGCCCAGAAAACAATTAGCCACCACCCCAAAAATATTTTTTGATGATCAGCATTGTTAAATTGAGTAAATGAATGCCTAAGATTTTAAAGAATATTTCGGATTTGGAGCATAAAAAAATAAAAAGTGAAAATGGTTGCAAGCAGCCAAGGGGGGGGGAGGCCTTATTTCTGATGTTAAAAAACCAATAAGAATCATTTTTTTCAGTTCCTTTATATTTTTCTTATATTCAGAAATGTTCAAGCTACCAATCCCACACCAACTTTAGTAAAATAGAATGCATTTTGCAAGCAAAACTATCCATAAATTGAAATTTTTTTCACAAAAACGGGGGGGGGGGCGTGCATTATATCCGCAAAATAAACCAATAAGATTTACTTTTTTCATTTCAATTTTCATATCATTGTGTGCAGAAATGTTCAGACTACTTTCCAAGTGAAAAAAGCTTTCAAAAAGACCAAACATAAGCACTGCAAATGAAGAGTTTTCGGTCCGGGTCAGGGTGACCCGGGAACATAAGATTTGTAACTTTTTTTGCCCAGCAAAAACTAAGCCCCCCACCCCCCCAAAAAAATTCTCATAGAGAGAACCCCTGAAATGATGAACCAGCATGAAATTTCAAGTTTCAGATATGCAGGGAAAATTTTTTACAGGGACTCAAACTTGGCTTCGGGTCACATACGACCCGAACAGAACAGCAGGGTTGACCAAAAAAAGGTCAATTCTTTAGTGTCCAAGTTATAATTTTGTTATTAATCTTGGTCCAGTGAAATCACCTTCAGTCTTGACAAATTACAGACCATTCATCCTAAAGCCACTTAAGCATCCATATTCCTTGGTTAATTCCATATATGTAGTTCTCTAAACAATTAAAACTTTCTGTGTATTAGTACCCAAAACATAGGGGGGTTGGGACCATAATTTTAGCCTGATCTATTGCTTTGGATGTAATTACAAGAAGTTTTTTTAAAAGATAATTGTTTTTGTCAAATACAGTGATACCTTGTCTTACAAACTTAATTGGTTCTGGGACGAGGTTCTTAAGGTGAAAAGTTTGTAAGACAAAACAATATTTGTCATAGGAATCAATGTAAAAGTAATTAATGCGTGCAAGCCCAAAATTCACCCCTTTTGCCAGCTGAAGCACCTGTTTTTACACTGCTGGGATTCCCCTGAGGCTCCCCTCCATGAGAAACCCCACCTCTGGACTTCTGTATTTTTGCGATGCTGCAATTTCACTGAGGCGCCCCTCGCTGGGAAACCCCACCTCTGGACTTCCATTGCCAGTGAAGCACCTGTTTTTGCGCTGCTGGTATTCCCCTGCAACATCGCAAAAACACAGAAGTCTGGAGGTGGGGTTTCCCAGCGAGGGGAGCTCAGGGGAATCCCAGCAGTGCAAAAATGGGTGCTTTGCTGGCAATGGAAGTCCGGAGGCGGTGCATCACAGTGGTGGCGGTGGGTTTGTAAGGTGAAAATAGTTTGTAAGAAGAAGCAAAAAAATGTTAAACCCCGGGTTTGTATCTTGAAAAGTTTGTATGATGAGGCGTTTGTAAGACGAGGTATCACTGTATAAAGGATATATATTTCAGACATTTTTAAACCTGGCTGCATTTATTATCTTTTTCACCCCTCTCCCCATCCTGTAATGAGGTACAAGAGAACAGTTAAGCATTCCAGGCAGGTATTAAGAGTCCCAAAGTTTATTTTATATACTTCGGCTCAAACAATATTGATAACTTGGCACTGGTTACTTCTGACAGTGCTGGAATCTGAACTGCAGTGAAAGTACTCTATTCATTTTACTGGTGTATTGAGCAAAGAGCCAAATGCATTGCAATGGATGGGAGGGGGTGGTAAATGGTCACAAGGATCTTTATCCTGATTGGTCCTTCAACTCTTCTGCATCTTTAGTTGCTTGGTCTTGGTTGCCAGACCTCACTGGGCACGTGCGCTTCATTCAGTTCCTTTACTGCTAAACCACTTGGTGTCTTGAGCCTAAGGAAGCCAATATGAAGTGCATTCCTCCAGAGAATGCTGGGATTCTGTGAGAAAGAGCATTAAGTGGTACAGTGTATCAGTTAAAGGATGGGGTTGGGTGGGGGCGGGAAAGTACTTCCTCTGAAACTGCTGAGTATGTTCTCTCTGTGAAGAGAGAGGAAAGAAGTATACTATATTAATCTGATGGAAATGGAAAGAGGTAAGGATGAAATAGTTGCTGCCAGTGAGCATTCCCCCAATTAGGAGGAGGTGCCAGAAACTATTTTGTTTTGTTCGGCTACTCTAAAGTTCAAGATTCCTTCCTTAGAAGCATGCCTAGTAAAATGGAATGCTAAAATAATTCATCTCAAAAGGAGACCCCTGGAATGCAAGATGTCCCATCAGGTTATAGGGGCTTGACAACGTGCAGAGGCACCAAAGGTTTCACTCAAAGCAATTGATGGATATTTTTCTCCTTTTAGCTTTCCCAGGAAGGGAGCTATGTAAACATTTGATGACGTTGCTGAGATGCCTGTCCTTCTCTTGAAATGGATGATGTTTGTTCCAACCCATTGCACTGTGTATGAGAGTTCTGCAAAGTAGTTTAGATTGGAAGGGTCCTTGTAGATCATCTGGTGCAACCTCCCCTGCTCAAGCAGGAATCCCTACACCATTTTGGACAAATGGCGCTCCAATCTCCCTTTGAAAGTCTCAAGTGTTGGAGCTCTTACAATCTCTGCAGACAAGCTGTTCCAATGGTTGATCACTCTCACTGTCAGAAGGTTTCTCCTTATTTCCAAGTCGAATCTCTCTTTGGTCAGTTTCCATCCATTATTCCTTGTCTGGCCTTCTGGTGCTTTGGAAAACAGCCTGACCCCCTCTTCTCTACGGTAGCCCCTCAAGTATTGGAACACTGTTACCATGTCACCCCTCATCCTTCTCTTCGTATTCAGAAAGATGGCGGCAACACATGGGAAGGACACACAAAACATTTCTTTTCATCCTTTTAAAGCAGCTGTGTCAACTGCAGGGCTCAGAAAGCTGCTTAGGTACCTACTCATGGTTTTGTCCACAAAACCTTAGTGCCTTTTAAGCACTACCAAAATCAGTTACAAAATGATGGTGCTGGAATTTTGATTTGTGGAATGAGTGTCTGCTGGAGCTTCATTAGACAGGAGAGGATACAGCAGTAATGGGCAGCCAAAAATTTTACTGCCACACTGTGGGTGTGGCTAATGGTCATGTGACCAGGTAGGAGTGGCTTGCCGGCCATGTGACCAGATGGGAGTGGATTGAAAGATTATCATCGTTTAAGTGAACTGTTAAGTCCTCGACTTACAAACTCACCAGCGTCACTCGTCACCCCCTGCCTCAGGCTTGGTAGCTAGGCAAACAGGTGCTGGTCAGCTTTTGAAAAAAGAGGGGGGAGGAAAAGCCCCCCCCTGCAACTCCTGTTGGTGCTGGTCTCCCTGCAGCTTTCCGAGGAGGAGGAGGAGGAGGATGGGGGGGTGATTAAAAATATCGGAAAGCTGAGCAAGAGTTACAAAGTTATTATTGCCGCACAACACCTTTTCATTTGGGCTGCGGATGGAGTGAGGGCTTCGCGAGGGGAAAAAGACTGCAGCACGGACTGTTTTGGCGTGGCTCTGCTCGGCTCTCCTTTTTCCCCCTGCTGCTGCTGTTGCCGTCTGCACTCCTCATTTCCCCCCTCTTTCCTCCTTCCTGGCCTCGGACGAGCTTCCCTCTCTCCTGCCCGGCTCCCCTCCAGCCTCACACGGCCACCTCCTGGCCTGAGGTGCAAATGGAAGGCGTGGGTGGAACCGGCGCTGGCGGCATTCCTGCTTCTGGTGGTCCGAGGCCAGAAAGGAGGAAAGAGGAAAAAAGCGAGGAGTGCAAACACAGCAGCAGCAGCAGCAGCAGGGAAAAAAAGGAGAGCAGAGCCGAGACCAGTAATCCAGGAAGTGACTGCCGCCGGTCAGCTGGAGCTGTGCATGCAGCTTTATTTCTGCCTGTGGAATGACGTTCCACCCCATCCTGCCTGCTGCCCACCACTGGGATACAGATGTGAAAACAAACTGTATGTACATGGGTTAACCAGGTTGAGCTGGAGAAAGGAGTTAGGTTTTTTCTTTGCACTTTCAGTTGAAATCTATTTTAGGGTCTTCAATAGAGTTGTCATTGTTTTCTATCCATGAATGGTTTGAAATTATGGCACTGATTTTCAATACACTGCAATGATAAAGCCAGTCAGGAATTTGTGTTCCCATGAAGGGCACTTGTTGTAAGTCTGTGGAGAGGGGCGGCATACAAATCTAATAAAATAAAATAAACTTGTTGCAACAAGTTACTTTACAAGTTACTTTAATTGCATTAATTTGTAGGTATGGGCGTATAAAAACATTGCATTAATTTGTAGATATGGGCATATAAAAACATGGAAGGAAAATGAATGGCTAGCAATCAGATTCCTGATTTCTATTTATTGTAAAATACACACAACTTTTAATATCGCACCTGCTTCACTGGGATTTAGAACATTATATATTTATGGATGCCCTGCACTCCTGTTGTAAATAAAGATACTATACTGACTTAATTCTCTTAAGTGCACTGAGCAACAAGTGCTACACAAATGAAATAAGGTTGGCCCATGGTACTTTGGGCCTGAAACAAAGGATAAAATGACCTCCCTTCCCATTCACATTCGACGTGTTAAGTGATCAACAAATCCTGCATAATGCTACTAATGCAACAGTGTCCTTACTAGAGGACAGCAATTGGGTCAGTCCCAAAGGTGCTTTTTCAAGAGGCACATGGACTTCTTTTTGTTTTTCTTTGAAGACATTTCACTTCTTCTCCAAGAAGCTTCTTCAGCTCCAGCTGGATGGTGGGGAATGGGAAGATTTATACTCCTTGCAGACAGCTGGTCATTGGCATTTTTTTTACTGGAGGTTTATCTGTGTCATCTGAGTAGTGCAAATGGGGGTTTGGAGCCTTTTTGGAACTGCAGAAAGGACTGTGTTGTAGATTGGAGATACATGAAGTCGTATCTCTCTCCCTCTGCTGAGAGAGGGCTGTTCAGTTTTGATATAGATGGTCTCTTTGACCCCTCTTTCGAACCAGTGGTCCTCTCTGTCCAAAATGTGGATTTTACTGTCTTCATAAGAGTGGACTTTGTCTTTCAAATACAGAACAAACCAGTGGTGGGTTACTACCGGTACGCCATGGGCAGCAGTGGGCTACGAGCCGGAACGCTAAATTGCGCTCGCCGGCATGGATCGTAAGTTCTTGCAGGACGAGCACGATTTTGCTATTGCACCTGTGGAGGTGTACATGTACAAGTACTGAATTCGAGGTATTACCTCTTAAATTTCTCAACATTAGAGCCTATTTTTACTCACTTCTGAATTTACTCACTTCTGGATAAGAAATTTTCATCCTGAATATGCATACATATTCTGTGCATGAGTGTTCATACCAAACTACAGAGTTTCATGAGCAACGCTGGCTGTATTCTGCAGATTCCATCTTAGTTTTTATATTCTCCACCTTCTTCCCCAACAAAACATGGGGGAAAGACACAACAATAGTTCTATCACATTCAAGACTGAGACTAAAAGAATGTGCAGGAATGTGCAGGCTAGAATTTCCCTCCATTATCTTTGAATATAGAAACATAGAAACATAGAAGATTGACAGGAGAAAAAGATCTCATGGTTAGTGTTGGGCGAACCGAACCCGCACAATTCGGGTCTGTACCAAATTTTGTGGTGTTCGGCGTGCCAGACCCGAACCCGATTTTTTTAAAAAAAACGTGCTTCAGTTCGGCGTTTGTGCCAAATGCCGCAAAAGCCACTGCCCGGCTGTCATCTGCTGAGAAGAGGAGGAGGAGCCAGACACCGGTGGCGGCGGAGGAAGGCGAACACTGGGGAGCTGTCGGCCAGTTGGAGGCTGGGAGGGAGGCACAAAAGGAGCTGGGGAATCCCACGAAGAGATTCCGGTAGTGGAGCTTTGACGTCACATATACCGGCAGGTTGCTAAGGACACCAAAGTGATCACTTCCTGGATTCGTCCCCAGAATCTCTTTGTGCGAGGGATTCCCCAGCTCCTTCAAAGGGAGGTCTTTTCATGTAAAAATAGAAATGTTTATTTTTACAAAAAAAGGACGCCGCAGTGGTGCCACAAGCAAAGAGAGGTCCTTTCACGTAAAAATAAAAAAAATATTTTTACGTGAAAGGACCCCCCTATGCTTGTGGCATCCTTTTTCATAAAAATAAAAATAAATAAAAATAAAAAATCCGTTAAAATAAAAACCGATGGGATTCTGGGGGCGGAGCTTTGGCGCCACAGATCTTTCGGGTTTGGGTTCGGCCGAACTTTGTGTGAAGTTCGTCCGAACTTGCCGAAGCCGAACACCATTGGATTCGCCCATCATTATTCATGGTCCATCTATTCTGCCCTTATACTATTTCTTGTATTTCATCTTAGGATGGATATATGTTTATCCCAGGCATGTTTAAATTCAGTTACTGTGGATTTACCAACCACGTCTGCTGGAAGTTTGTCCCAAGCATCTACTACTCTTTAGTAAATAATATTTTCTCACGTTGCTTCTTATCTTTCCCCCAACTAACTTCAGATTGTTCCCCCTTGTTCTTGTGTTCACTTTCCTATTAAAAACACTTCTGTCCTGAACCTTATTTAACCCTTTAAAATATTTAAATATTTCGATCATGTCCCCCCTTTCCCTTCTGTCCTCCAGACTATACAGATTGAGTTCATTAAGTCTTTCCTGATAAGTTTTATGCTTAAGACCTCCTACCATTTTTGTAACCTGTCTTTGGACCCGTTCAATTTTATCAATATATTTTTGTAGATGAGGTCTCCAGAACTGAACACAATATTCCAAATGTGGTCTCACTAGCGCTCTATAAGTGGCCATAAATCAATGTATTTGGATCTTTTCCACTCCCATTACATCAATTCTCTGCAAGCTGTACAGACTCCCTATTGGTCTCTGGGCTCAAATCAAGATGTTGGTTATTACGTTTAAAGCCCTACATGGCTCAGGGCCAGGTTAACAGAATTGGTCTTCCCCAAGTCTCATCAGCTAAACAGTGTTGGCTGGTGAGCCCGCAGGGAAAGGCCTTCTCTGTGATTGCCCCAGCTCTCTGGAACTAAGTACCGCCTGAGATCCGGAGTGCCCCACTATATTGGCCTTCCAGAAAGCATTAAAGACATGGTTGTTCCAGTAGGCTTGGGGCCATTGGTCTCACAATTTGTGAGGTCCTGGCTGAATAATATGCGTGTATGTGATTTTTTAAACTGCTTTTTAATTTTTTATAATGTTTTAAAATGCATTTTCTACATCCTGTTGTAAACCACCCAGAGCCATTCGGGAGTTGGGCAGCATAGAAATATAAAAGAATAAATTAAATTAAATTTTCTTTATGCTACTTCTCTTCGCTATTTGATTACCTCATATAATATTATGAGGTAACAATAGCATAACATTATGCTATTTGATTGCCTCATGTTTGCATTATGATTACCTCATATAACATGGTAAGGAAGTAGTAAAGAGATGAGAGATGAAAGAACGTAATAGCATAACAACATGCTATTAGTTTTTTTAAAAAAATCATAATATGCCAAAAGTGTTTTTCCTCTTCTGTTTCTCCTCATTCAGAGGATATTTTAGAATGGTAAGGCATCCTTTTCATTGCACTGGGAAGCTGAGATTCTACCAAGAAGGCAAATTAGTAGTACTGTTATTTTTTGGTTACATTACTTTCCATCTTTCTATGCCCTTTTTTTTGAATGTCTACATTTCCTGCTCTGAAATATCGCCGGCTCGACTTACCGGCCACGGCGCTTTTGCAGAAGGGCCGGGCAGACACCGGACTCTTCTATGGCGGCCGCCATTTTGTTTTCGGCCGAAATCTTGCGAGACGAGATTTCGGCCGGGAAAGCCAGGCCCACGTGGCCTGGAATGACGTGGGGACCGGGCGGGGCTTGCTGGCCCTATTTAAGGGCTGCAGGCCCTGGGCCAAGCCTTTTCGCCCGGACCCAGTCAAAGGAGCAGACACTCGGCTGAGAGCTGCTCCGGTCGCCATTTTGAGGCGGCCTCGTGCGCGGCCGCCATTTTGTGGCTGGCAGCGTTGGCGGAAAGGTTTTGAGGAGCCCAGCGGTGTCGGATGACTTGTCTGGAGCTCCAATTTGTGACATTGGTGGCACGGTGATCCCCCTCGGGCCCGAGGGGGACTGGTAACTTCGCTCCCGGCTGGGAGGAGGGCGCGGTTGGGCCCTGCCCAAGCTTGGGGGGGGGGTGTGCTCGGCCTCTAGGGGGTACCCGGTTGGGGAGGCGTTGTTTTGGGGGCGCGGCTTCAGGGCCTTTAGTTGGCCTGTACGTGGGGGAGGCTCAGTTACTTCTCTGGGCCTTGGTAAAGGGGGTCTGGGGGTTGAAGGGGCTTCTCCCTTTGCATTACTTTGGTGAAGTGGGGCATGGCTCCAAAGAAGAGGCCTGCCACGGCCCCTATGGCCCCGCCTGCTGCGCGACCCAGGAGGGCTCTTAGGCCTTCGGCCCGGGCTCGGGCCAGTAGGGAAGGGCCTACTGGGGTGGTTCCTGTGCAAGGGGCGGCGGGTTTGCCTCCTGCCCCTCAACCTGATCCTTCTCCTGCCATGTCTTGGGCCAGGGTGTTGGAGAGGCTCGACGAGCTCGAGCAGTGGAGAAGTGGATCGGGCCCCGGAGGGTCCCTCGAGCAAGCTTCTGCAGCATTGGGAAGAGATCCGGTTGCGGCCCAAGCCGGGCAGATGGCTCCTGCTGGACGGATGGCCCAGGCGGGGCCGAGGGCGGCTTTCCCGGGCCCCACAACGATGGGCCCCCCTTGGATGTCATCAACCCCGTACGGGGCAGGTGAGGCTGCACCACATACTACACCTCCTGCCTTTCTCCCTTCACCCACGTCGGGTTTCCCCCCGTCGGGTGTTGGGAGTGGGGTTAGTTTTTTGGGGTCTTCAACGGGCACCTGCGGGCAGGTCTGGGCGCCGCCGGTTCCTTCTTCGGGGCCGCTGGCGGCTGGCCCTGCTCCGCTAACCGGGCCAGGGATTACAGGGGTACCTGGGGTGCCCGGGGTAGGGGGGTGGTCCCCTCCAGCCCCTGCATTTATGCCCCCGCTCCCTGTATTGCCCTACCCCCAGGGTGTGGGAGTTTTCGGTGTTGCGGCCAACACGGTATGGGACCCGTTCGCTTGTATTAAAGCAGGGGCCATTCCGTGCGGGTTGCCGTCCACCCCTCTCGGATGCCACCTTCACCCTTCAGTGAAGGAGGCCATATGGCGGGGTGAATATGTGGATCTTTTTTCGCTTTTGAACCGAGAGGTTCCCAAGCAGGAGAAAGAGATTGTCCCTGGGGAGAAAACAAAGAAAGCAAAAGTAACAAAATGCTTCAGCTCATGGCTGTATGCTTTTCTTACTTATGCATCTGTGGTGATTCAGAGGCAGCCGGCTATGGCCTCTGCCATGCTGAATTATATCGATTTGATTGCCAGGGCCCACTTCGAGTATAAGGGCACCATATGGCGCCATTATGATAAAGGCTTTCGTATGAGGATGGGTGTAGAGCCTAACTTGCCTTGGGATATGGTGGTTCCGGACCTATGGTTCCGGGCCACGCATATGTCTGGTAAGGAAGGGTGTGAGCGTACCGATAGTGGGCACTTTATGGAGGAGGAGCCTGGTGTGGCTACGCCGGCCAAGGCGACTCCTGGTGTGGCTGGCAAGGGGGCCTCGCCTGCTTGTCATGAGTTTGCTGCAAAAGGGGCGTGTTTTCATCCCTTTTGCAAGTACAAACATGCCTGCGGGAATCGTGGGGGGTCCCATGCAGCTTCAGTATGTCCCCGCCCCAAGAAAGGGGCGGAGAAGAAGGGCGGGGGTCCAGGGAAACCTCCCCCTCCAGCTGGGGGAAAAGGGGCCCAGCCCAATTGATGTTTCGGTGCTCGAGGGTTGGTTGGTTGACTACCACCCTCGCCCGAGAGCCGAGTTGCTCTTGAGGGGTTTTTCCGAGGGATTTAGGATCCCTTATGTGGGTGTTAGGAAGGCTTTCATGTCAGACAACCTTAGGTCGGTTGTCGGACATGAGGACATTGTTCGGGCTAAGATTCGAAAGGAGGTGGCCGAGGGCAGGGTCCTTGGGCCTTTCCCGGAGCCACCCTTTTCGAATCTTAGAGTGTCCCCCTTGGGGGTGGTCCCCAAAAAGGCGAGTGGTGAATTTCGGTTGATTCACCATTTGTCTTTTCCAAAAGGGGAGTCAGTGAATGATTTCATTCCTGACGAACTTTGTTCAGTCCGGTACGCATCTTTTGATGCGGCCGTGGCCATGGTTAGGAAGTGCGGGGTGGGAGCCCTTATGGGTAAATGCGACATTAAGTCGGCATTCCGGCTCCTCCCCATACACCCAGGCGACTTCGAGCTTCTGGGCTTCCATTTTGAAGGTGGTTTTTATGTAGACAGGGCATTGCCGATGGGCTGCTCTGTTTCCTGCTCCCTTTTTGAGAGCTTTAGTACCTTCTTGGAGTGGGTGCTCAGGAGGCGTAGTGGCCTGGGTTCGGTCGTTCATTACCTTGATGATTTCTTGGTGGCCGGGCCGGCGCACTCGGAGCAATGCTTTGCTTTGATGCGGGACTTCGAAGCCCTTTGTGCCCAATTGGGGGTGCCTTTAGCCCCTGAGAAGACCGAAGGCCCTGCCACCAGGATTACCTTCCTCGGTATTGAATTGGACTCAGAGGAGCAATCTTCCAGATTGCCCCTGGATAAGTTGATTAAAATCAGGAGCAAGCTCGCGGAGGTCTTGGGCTGCAGGAAGGTTACTCTTCGGCAGCTCCAGGAACTGGCCGGGATCCTTAATTTTGCCTGTCGGGTAGTGGTGCCAGGCAGGGCTTTTTCTCGTCGGTTGTATGATGCGATGAAAGGGCTACGTTTGCCCCACCATCGTACCCGCTTATGTGCTGGGGTCAGGGCTGACCTCTGCGTGTGGCGGGAGTTTTTGGAACATTTTAACGGGTTGTCTTTCTGGCGGCAAGAGCTTCTTTTGGAAGCTGAGTTGCAGCTCTGCTCCGATGCCGCGGGGACTTGTGGTTTTGGGGTAGTGCTAGGTGACCAGTGGTGCTGGTCGGCATGGCCTCCGGAATGGAGTGCCTGTTCATTGGTTAAGGATTTGACCTTTTTAGAGCTTTTCCCCTTGATAGTGGCCTTAGAGCTCTGGGGAGAGCAGTTTAGGGACAAGACTGTGCATTTTTGGTGTGACAACCTAGTGGTTGTCCATGTTGTGAATGCCCTGTCCTCTAAGAGTGACAGGGTAATGCGGCTTGTCCGCCATTTTGTGCACAGGTCCTTGTATCTAAACGCCTTGTTTTTGGCTAGGCATGTCCCCGGGCTAGATAACGGGGTGGCTGACGCCTTGTCCCGTGGTCAGTTGTCCAGGTTTCGGACCCTGGCCCCGTGGGCCCGAGAGTCGCCGGAGGCATTTCCAGCCCACCTGTGGAGCCTGGGTGGGCTCCCGAGAGCTGGAAAGACGAGGCCTCCAGGGCGATCGCCTTTTCCGTAGCACCTGGCACCTTGCGAGCTTACCAGCGTGCAGGTAAGGAGTTTGGGGATTTCAGGCAGGGTAAGGGTTACCCCCATAGTTGGCCTGCCCCGGTTGAGCACCTAGCTGAATTTTGTGTCCTACTGAAGGGGCGTGGCCTTTCAGTTAGGACTATCAGGTCTAGGCTAGCCGGCCTCGCCTTTCTGTCCAAGGCGGGGGGGTTTAGTGATTTGTCGGGTGACTTTCGCATCCGGAGGATGCTGGAAGGCTGGGTGAGGGAGCGACAGGGGTTCCCTTCTGACACTCGTCAGGACCTGACGGTCCAGCAGCTGTCTTTGATTAATCAGGCATTAGACAGTCTGTGTGCCTCTCTGTACGAGGCCCGTCTTTTTAGGGCAGCGACTTGCGTTTTTTTTTTTGGGGCCCTTATGGTCAGCGAGGCAATGGCCTCCTCGCAGTCTGACTTGTCGCTCCGTGCCTTCCAGTTCACTGATCTGACCTTTAGGCAAGGGGGTGTCTCCCTTTTAGTGAGACATTCCAAGACTGATCAGTTACACAGAGGGGTGAGAATTGAGCTTAGCGCAGCCACCGATCAGTCTGTGTGCCCGGTGGCTGCTTTGCAGTTTTTTTGTGGCTTGAGGGGGTCAGGGCGTGGGTACCTTTTTAAACACCAGGATGGCACCCCCCTGACCCGGTATCAATTCTGGGCGTTAGTGTCGAAGGCAATGGCTCAGGTAGGCTTGGATCCCGCCGGCTACGGAACGCATTCGTTCCGTATCGGCGCCGCCACTAGCGCGGCACTTTCTGGTTTCCCGGCCCATCGGATTCAGGAGATCGGCCGCTGGCGGTCAGCGGCATATTTGGGTTATGTTAGGCCCGCTGAGGATTCTGGGCAGGGTTTAGGCTAGGTAACCTCTGTGTGTGTGTCCTCTTCCAGGTTTCCATTCCACGCAGAAACCGACAGCGCTGCTGTGTGGCCACAGCATGGTCTTTTGGGCCGGCCGCTCTGCAGCCAGAAGCGCCATTGGGACCCAGTTGTCATTGGGACGGTGGGTCAATGTTGTTTGGATGGGCCAGAGAGGTATGCGGTGGGAGGGGCTCCTACCGATGTTGCTGGGTGATCAGCATCTCAGGGCTGTACCCGGCGCTGCTGGGCGGGCGGCTACCCAGGGTCGCGCCCAGATGGGACTGGGTGGTCGGCAACCCATAGCCGCACCCAGATGGCTGGTCTTGCACCTCGGTGGCAATGACCTGTGCCTGCTTGGTGGTCTACCGTTGATCATCCAGGCGCGCGAAGACCTGCGGTGGCTTCGCACGGTGTGGCCCACCACGCAAGTGGTGTGGTCAGAGATCCTCCCAAGGATCGTGTGGAGGGACGCCATTTCCCTTAGGGCCATTCACCGGGTCAGGCGTAGGGTGAATAAGGCCCTGGGAAAAACAGTTAGGGAATTAGGTGGGGTTGTAGTGGCCCATCCCCTCATCACCGTAGATCGGCTGTGGCTTTACCGGGCCGATGGCGTTCACCTGTCAGAACAGGGGAACGCCATTTTCTTACAGGACCTGCAGCGGTCTCTGCGTGAGCTGGCGCAGATAGAGGGGGGAGTCGGGGGGCCAAGATAGAGATCTGACCCCCGCTCCGTGGCAGGTTAGGGGCGGAAATCTGGGTGGTGGTTCAGCAACTGCGCGTTCTCCCTTGGGCATCTTTGGGGATGATTGACAGGTTCTCTCCAAGCTCATGGTGGGGTGCTACCTGCGCACTTGGGGGGAACCTGTCTTTGGGTCCCGCTATTGAAGTCCCAGGGTAGGGGTGAGCCGGCGGGACCCCCCTCATGCGAGTGCATGGCAGGGTCTCAGGTGAGGGAGAGGTCCCTCACCTGGACCAGCATCGAGCTACGCCCTTAGTTGCCCAGGAATGTTGACCTTTTACGTCATTTCCGCCCCGGAAGTGTTTGTCTGACCCTGCAGGTCCACTGTTTCCGGGTCATAGTTGAATATGTTGATTTATGCAAATTTATGCTAATTCATGCTAATTTAATTAATAAATTATGCAATTTTATTTTAATAAAAATGACCCAAGTTTAAATCCAGCTCTGGTGTCCGTGTCGTTACTCCGTCTCTTCTGCAATATCGCCGGCTCGACTTACTGGCCACGGCGCTTTTGCAGAAGGGCCGGGCAGACACCGGACTCTTCTATGGCGGCCGCCATTTTGTTTTCGGCCGAAATTTCGCGAGACGAGATTTCGGCCGGGAAAGCCAGGCCCACGTGGCCTGGAATGATGTGGGGACCGGGCGGGGCTTGCTGGCCCTATTTAAGGGCTGCAGGCCCTGGGCCAAGCCTTTTCGCCCGGACCCAGTCAAAGGAGCAGACACCCACCCGCCCTTCCCTATTTTGCAGTGTGCTATTGGTGGGTCGCCCTTGGGGGCCGAATGGGAATTTT